>NW_022699643.1:337134-372176 GCF_011630105.1 Anneissia japonica | reverse complement strand
GTATTAAGAGGCAATGTACTATAATTATAGAGAAAATTAGGCAATTTCATAAAAAAGAAGGTATGCTAATAAAAATTACTATTTTCAAAAATCTTTAAATGCGTTTTTCTCAAAATGCACTTTTCCACATTCGCCACTACGTTATATAAGGGACGAATTGACCGTTTACCCCGAAGTTTAGCGACCTGTCTTTGCAGATTTATGGTAAAATGAAGCAGGAAGTATACCAAAAAATAAAAAAACTCTAATTTTAAACCTTTTTCCTATGCAAAGCATAAGAGATAGTCAACTTTGAAATGATCACTAAATTTTGAATTAATTTTACAAATATGTAGATGATTATAAAGCTTAGAACATCTTGTTTCATAATCCAATCACCCCAGATTGCCAAATGAAACCATTCAAATTATATAGTCAATTTTGTGAGAAAGGGGACTTTTACTGTGTTAAAGTGTGCAGTGAAGTGTTCAGTGAGTAGATGTTCTCAAGGTTTCATTATGATTTGATAGTGACTCTTGTTACTTTTGACCTATAGGTGAGGAGTCGTTTTTCATGTTTAGAAGGTCCTAAGGATCATTCCTGGTAAATTCGAGCTCAATTGGACTATTTTGAAAATTTGAACCCGATGACCCCTATGAAACGCTGATCCCAGACTGAGGTGTAGGAGGTGCAGCCGGTTCTTAATGACGAAATTTGATTGAATTTCGTCCAATTGTTTGGTATTAGTAGCATTTTCAAATGTTACTAGAGAGAACAAAAGAATAACCCTTTAATGACCTTTGAGCGTAAATCTCTGAACACCATGGAGACCCTAACTTATGCCAATACATATGTGCCCAGGATAAGTCTGTGCTATGTTATTTGTGACAAAAGAAGTCTCTCATTCATTTTTTTGAATGTTTTTTAACCTAATGACCCCTATGTGACCTTTGACCCCAAGCAGTGAACACATATGTATGAGAGGTGTCACCGGCTATACTGACCAGTTTTGGTTGAAATCGGCACAACCATTTGGCACTAGTAGCGTTTTGAAATGTTGCCAGAAAAAAGATAAAAATTACCCCTTAATGACCTTTGACCCCTTATCTTTGAAAACCCTATAGACTCTGCCTTATGCCATTGTACATGTGCAAAGGACAAGACTGCCTTACGTTATTTGTGAGACAAGTAGTCTTTTATACGATTTTTGGTTTTTTAACCGTAATGTCCCTTTGACCCCAAGTCACATAAATTGAACGTGGCACCGGTCCTACTGACCAAGTTTTAATTAAATCGGTCCAGTAGTTTCCCACTAGTAGCCTTTTAAAATGTTGCCAGAAAGAAAGAAAGAACTAGAGATACTATGTTCAATAGAACATTAACCCAGACATTTTTAAAGAGCAATAGTTGATAATTTTTATTACAGTGATTTTTGTGATTTTTTACCTATAGGTGAAGAGTAGTTTTTCATGTTTGTGCTAAGGATCATTCCTGGTAAATTCAAGCTGAATTGGGCTATTTTGAAAATTTGACCCTAATGACCCTATGTAACCACTGATGCTAGACAGGGGTATAGGAGGTGTCACTGGTTCTTAATGATCAAATTTCATTGAATTCGGTTCAATTGTTTGCCATTAGTAACATTTTGAACCTTTGACCTATGAACTTTGACATATGGGGTGAAGAGTATTTTTCGTGTTTAGGAGGTCCTAAAGATCATTCCTAGTAAATTTGAGCTCAATTGGACTATTTTGAAAATTTAGCCCTAATGACCCCTATGTGACCCCTGATCCTAGACTGGGGTGTAGGAGGTGTCGCCGATTCTTAATGACGAAATTTGATTAAAATTGGTCCACTGGTTTGCCATTAGTAGCATTTTGAAATGTTAATAGAGAGAACAAAAGAATAACTTTAATGACCTTAAATTGCTGAACACCATAACGACCCTACTTTATGCCAATACATATCTGCCAAGGACAAGACTGTGCTATGTTATTTGTGAAAGAAGTCTTTTATTCATTTTTTTGAAAGTTTTTTACCCTAATAACCCCTATGTGACCTTTGACCCCAAGCAGTGAACACCCAATGTATGAGAGGTGTCACCGATTATACTGACCAGGTTTGGTAGAATCGGCACAACCGTTTGGCACTAGTAGCGTTTTGAAATGTTTCCAGAAAAAAGATAAAAATTACCCCTTAAGAACATTTGACCCCTTATACCTCAACACCATATAGACCCTGCCTTATGCCAATGTATATGTTCAAAGGACAAGACTGTGCTACGTTATTTGTGAGACTAGTAGTTTTTTATACGATTTTTGGTTTTTTGACCCTAATGCCCCTTATGTGACCTTCGACACCAAGTTGTGAACAACACATAAATGGGAGGTGGCACCGGTTCTACTGACCAAGTTTTAATTACATCGGTCCAGTAGTTTGTCACTAGTATCCTTTTAAAATGTGCCAGAAAGAAAGAAAGAACTAGAGATACTATGTTCAATAGAACATGAACCCAGTCATTTTTTAGAGATAACCACTTTGACCTTTAACCTCAACTTGCGAACACCCCATGTTCTAGTGCAACTGGTCCAATCGTTAGTCACTAGCAATATTTGATAATTTTCACTATGGTGATCGCGTCGATGCCGTCTAAAACTCCGAAGTAGTACGTCGGTGCATCGATCTCCTTCGTCGAACTGGGTTCGACTTCCTTTTTGGAATGTCACAACCTTTCTTGCCAAAACTATGGCAATTCAGAGTTTTCTCGACGTCGTGAGATTTCCAAGGAAAGCTCGAAGCAAGCCAACCCAAAAGGTGCTTCTTCCCTGTCTTCGAAGCGATAACTTCCGTGAATTGAATGTAATCGACGAGATTTTCTCCCTGAACTTTCTATCGGAAAACAGCATCATGTACTCCAATTCCTCTTCCGTGAGATCGCGCGCGACGAACACCCAAGACCTTACTCCCGCACGTTTTCTCTCGTATAGCTTCGCAGCTTCAAACCAAAGCCGTTTAGGTCGGCCAGATCACCGAACTAGTGCGTCGGCTCTCGGGGGTTCATAGTGCAGAGAACTTCTTGTTTTTCCTTCTTACCTGCACCGTTTGCAAAGAGAGTCATCATAGGATACAAAATAAGCAAAACAAAACAAAAAATTCCGTTTTTTTCGTCTTTTATTTATTAACCAAATTACATTATCTTATTTATCTGTGAACTAAACAAACGTTTTAGACTATTCTGTAATATGAAAGAATTGTCCGTTTTGGTCGATGCGACATACTTCCAGACGATCGTTATCCATTCTCTTCATGTTGGGCTCGAACCTGGCCAATACCAAAACGTGCACCGGATCGATAAGATAATTTTCTCCTCTGTACTTTCATCAGGCTCTCCTTCCACGGCCTCAAGGCACACCGTTCGTATCCGTTTCTCTGAATCTCCAATTCCTGGCGGTTTCCAACAGTCCTCATCAAGTCGAAAATAGTTTCGGGGCAACAATCGAAAGCCTGAACGCTCTCGCTTTTTTTTCGTACCTTCATTGTTCTCAAGATCTATCGTGATATCTTTCACTGTGAAACCGTCGAAAGAAAAGATGTGGGAATGTTTTCGAATTCGCTTCTCCTTTCGTTTAAGCACCCTCTTCCGCCTCTTTTTCTAGAAACGTTCGATTTTCTTATCTTCACTTGCCTTCCTTCGGTTCATTGCTTCGTTACACATTGAGTCCTCAAAATTTGCACAATAGATTTTATCTGCCAGAGCCTCGAATTCCATCACGTGCTTCGATTGTTGCTATAACACGAAGATCGAACGGTGAAATGAGGGGAGACACTAAAATCGTTTATTTTATAGTGGGAAAATGAAATATCTCCTGCTTGTCAGTCGCGATTATTCCAACTCGTGACCGTCGATGCCGATCCTTCGGAGGCGCCACCTGTCGGCGGACATGGCGCGAAGGTCGGGAGGAATGTTGGCGAACACAACGACGTGCGGCACTGTAAATAGCTTCACCTTGCTGTGGTACTTGGGACTGAACAGGCGTCCGTTCTTGAATCCCTCGATCAGTTCGTAATTCACACGTTTCTTCTGGGAGCGGTGCAGGTCGAAGACGACGATGCGCTGTCCGTCGTAAGCGTAAGTGGCGTCGGCCCCCTTCTTGCAGCCGTCGAACACGATCGCGTCCGACGACCGCGCTAGGTAGGACGCCATGAAGCTCTTCCCGACGTTCTCTCTCGGTTCGTGATACCAGAAGACCGCACGTGAGTCAGGTCTTCTAGCCAGCTCGTCCATAAGTCCTTGTTGTCACTGTCTCAGCACGACGGTGCTGAATACGTCCATCGTCTGAGTTGGCCATCGATGGAGCGGACATTACAAGTTAATTTGTCGATAATGATCGGACGCACGTATATATTTATCTATGCACTAACTACTTATCGAACGACCGTCTGATTTAAAATGTGAAATGGGAAGTGGAATTCTTAATACTTAAGTGGTTATGGACTACGTGCTCCATCGACATGAAACTATACTGATCTTGTGTCTTTGAATTTTTTATTTTTATTTACTAACATACATTTGCAACTCATCATCAAGAAATAAAAATAACACAATTAAACAAAGAAGGATACGAACTAATTGTATTTTTTTTAATCAAGCTTTATTTCCAATGTTCTCTTTGAATTATGTGCTTATCGTCATAACATCTAAGCAGCGTAGCGACTGCAACCGCAAGGAAATGGATCTGATTCATCATCACTCCTAAGAACAAAGTGGTAACCGCGTTCCCGGACGTCGTCGATCAACTCGTCTATCCGCCATTCCACGGTTCGTCGGTACCGATTTACGTCGTTCCCGCACTCCCCCCTCAGCCTGCGTTCCGATCAGTCTGCCAGCATTCCCATCCAAGCTGACCTCCGTTTCACTTGCGACGATATCGGCTTCATCAACGTCGGCTCTTCGGGAGCGAACTTCAACTTTTTACCCAGCTTTATCGCCGAAGTTGCCCTAACCTTTTTTCGGTAAGGATTCTTGCAGGCGTGACCGGGAAGACGGCCTCCGTTCTTCTCGGCCAATGGTCGAAAGTCCACTTTCTGAAACACTTCCTTGGCGCTTCGATCGAAGTACCAGACTGTCGTTCGGTCGGTCATGTCTTCGAAAATTGTTTTTTCGTTGACGTTTTTCATCGGAGATTCGTCGAATCTCACCTTAAAATGCTGGCAAGCTTTTTTCGAGAGAATTTAGCAAGAGCAGGTTCGCGAACAAGGATTTTCCATCCGGCACGTCGAGGACCGCTGAGGAGCCGGCGAGATGTCTCAACGCGTTGGTCTTAGTGTCCAATTCGTTTTTTCAAAACGGCATTCTCCAATTCGTTGGATGCGGTGACGCGGATTCGATTGCCCTTGCAGCAGTCCTCGTCCTTCTTCAGGGCGTCCAAGCACAATTTCGCTATATCCAGATGTTTCCATCTGGGAAGTAGAATGCTGAGATGCACATTGGAAACCCGGTTAGTGGACGTCGGAAGTACGAGCTCGCATTCGTCTTCGTCGCTCATCTCCCACACGTCGGCCAAAGGCTTGACGGAACCTTCCCACAGCCGACAGAATAGTACCTTGGACAAGTTGGCTGCATCATGCAAATTAAATCGTACTTCCACCAGTCCGTTCTCCAGGAATCCGCCGTCATCGCAAGCCAAGAGCGTCCACTTTCTCAGGAATCGCTGCCTCGTCTCGTAAAAATCGACGTTCACATGGGCAGCACCGTTTTCCGTCGTCGATAACTGTTTGATGTAACGAACGTCGGCACGCGGATCGAAATCTGTCGAGCCCCAGTATGTGTGCCTGGGGTGCACCCGGAGATGCGAAAGAAATTTCAGCTCCTGCATGCGGTTACCAGTTCTCAGCCGCAAGTGGTTTCAGTCGAGGAAAACGCGATCGCGATCGCGATCGCTGCTGAGTTCGTCGGCTTCCTCCATCTTCTCGATCATCTCGTCGGATATCAACCGGTACTCGTCGTCGTATGCCTCCGGTCTGAAGCTGCACAGCAAGAGCTGTCGCTTGCAACCGGCCTCTTCCACGAACTGAAACGGACTCATTATATTCTTGCAGTTTTTGCCGCATATTCCTGTCGTTCGCTTCAGCGTTTCCAAAAGATCCTCCATCGTGATCCACTACTGTCTTCAGTATCTTCAGTTCGTCCGGCGTAATTGGATCGATCAAAGAGAAGGCGAACAGGAGATCGGCCGGTTCTGATTGCGACTCGCCAACTGGTTCTTGTCGCTCTTGGAGCCGGGAGCGGGTTAGACGAACTCGTTCGTGAACCTTATCTTCTTTGAGTTCCTGTACTTGCTCGCGTTCCCGACGAGCACTGCCTTCGCCGTCCTGTACGTCACGTCGTCCGAGTAGGCGGTGCCTATGACGCTCTTAGCGGCCGACATCACCGATGTCTTGCCCGGCGGTCCGACCAGTATGGCGTGCATGCTCATCGTCCTTTGTGACCGAAGCTGATTTATGCTCGAAAGGAGGATGTAGCAGAGATCGCTAGTAGTCATTTTTCGTTTTGACTACGCGGCCAATCTACTAGGCACTAATGGGGCGTGACGGCAACACCAAGATACCGTTCGCGTACTCCTCCAAAAGTTGTTTTCGTTTTTAGGTGGCGCCTACGGAACGACGACACCAGAGCAGACGTACGTACGACCATGGCTAACCTTCATAGAACTGTTGATAATCTTGCTTTATGCTACTCATTGGATGTAATCGACGATTTAGAATTCATGTTGCTGTCTGAAATTAACAGACCGACAAACGCAGACCTTGAATGATGGAAGTACGACAAGTTTAAGCTGGAAACATTAAATAACGATGAATGTAATGCTTACGTAGGTAGGCCTAGGCCCTAGTTAGTATAGCTACAGACTAGACGCAGACCCCCGCCCATATAGAATAGGCCTTAGGCCTAGGCATTTAAAGTACATTTATTCCTAGCTACGTACCGCATCAAGCTTGCTCACAGCTAGGGACTTTGTTGTTTGACTAGGCATAGCCTAGGCCTAGAGGTCTACTCTAATTAGGTCCCAAAATATTGTATTTTTATAGCATAGGCCCTATCCTAGTTCGTTAGCCTAGGCCCTAGTTGTAATTTGCAATGTTATCTGTATCCTGGGGTGGGCGCCTGCCCGGTTGTAGGTGGCCACCATTACTTGTACAAGATACAAGTCAACTTTATTGTCAAAATAATACATTCTGAGATATTTGTTGTACATGACATAGAATCGTTCATAAACATATAGAGTGTTAAATAAAGATTTCTTAGAAAATAAAAATTTGAGTCCTGTGCAGTTATCTTTTGAAAATTTGATTAAATAGATTACAAGCGATGTACAATGCTGAATTTTTAAAACGGTTTGTGGATATTTTGTTTTGTTTATGTCTAACCCTTCCCGATCTATTTATGATAATGTCTGAAAATAATGGATGGGATGAATCTTGCATAATGGAATTAAATTTCTTAAGTAAAGAATCATTAAGAATATCTTCCAAGGACTTAACGTCGGCTCCAATCACTCGATGGGACCCTTTTTAGGTGACCACTTTTGGGGTATGTAAATGGTGAAAGTCATACGTTTCCCAAGAAAATAAATCATGAAAATTTTAATGATGTTAGTTTTCAACTTGCTCAGTCATTGCATTTGTTTTTATTTTTTAAGTTCAAAGTACAGACTTTTTATTTTTATTTCAGGTTCTTCAAATAGGATATTCACCATTTGAAAGATGTGTTTCACATTCCAGATCAAGTTAAATGTAGAAACAACTCGAAAATTGAAGAAATTGAAGCACTCTGTATAATGTTGCAACGATATGCATATCCTTGCCGATATGTTGACATGATTAAAACTTTTGCTAGGCCCGTACCCCAGCTTTGTTTAATAATTGGTCAGATAACAAACCACATATACAATATGTTTGGTAGACTTCTAACAGACCTTGATCAACCATGGCTTTCACCAGTCAATCTTGAAAAGTATGCCCAAGCAGTGTTTGAAAAGGGAGCTCCCCTTAAAAATTGCTGGGGCTTCATCGATGGAACCGTTAGGCCAGTGTGCAGGCCTCAAGAAAATCAACAGGTTCTGTTTAATGGTCATAAAAGGCTACATTCTATAAAGTTTCAGTCTCTGGTGGCAGCAAACGGCATGATTGCCAACATGTACGGTCCTATTGAAGGGAGACGGCATGACAGTTTATGCTGCGTGAGTCAGGCTTACTGGATCAATTGGAGCAAATGTCTGTTGATACAAACAATTAAATCATGTGTATTTATGGGGGACCCAGCATATCTTATAAGACCTCAACTTCAAGCACCATTTAAAGGCAACCTATCACCAATAGAACAGGACTACAATAAGGCAATGAGTGAAATGAGTGTTTCTGTGGAATGGTTATTTGGGGACATATTAAATTACTTTAAATTCACTGATTTTAAAAAATCACAAAAAGTTGGAATGAGTGCTGTGGGGAATGCTTTACTGCAAAATGCACACACATGCCTATACAGAAACACAACATGTAATTACTTTGAACTTTGTCCTCCCAGGTTATATGATTATTTTCAGTAAATTTTGTTTGTTGGTGTGTTGACACAATAAAAGTGGATATCAGATATAAATACAAATCTCTTTTTATTCAATACTGTTCTTCCGTACTTGTCCAGGTTTGAATGTCAAAACCAAAGTAAAATACAGTATAAAAACCAGCTGTGAAAATTTCACAACAGAATAGCCTACATTATTTACATTTTAAGTGAGGCCAAACAACAAAGGTTTGCATTAATGTTAACATGACTAAACATATACAACATCAAAGGTCAACATTTTTAGTCATTTTTTAAAATCTTTTTTTTTAATTCTACTGTATTTATGTTTTTTACGTATTTTTTTTAATGTAGACATGTCCAAGCAGTCGAAAACATAATACTGTACTCGCAAGACCAACAGCCTGTTCAACTCAAGAGCCAGATAAAAATTGAAAATACCTGTCCACTTATTTGATAGCTAGATATTACTTCTCCTTACTCAACAACAACTGCATGAGCATGTTCATTTGGGTGCTCTGTAACTTTAACTGCTCCATTATTACATCTCTGTCTTTTTATTTATCTTCTGCCTCTCTTTTCTCTTTTACTGCATCCATTTTCCTTCTCTCTGCTCTCTCCTCCAACTCCTTTTTCTTTAGTTCCATCTCCTCGCGTTTTAATTCCAGCTCTGCTTTCATCCTTTTTTTAGACTCGTTTTGCTTCCTTTCTAGCTCTTGTTTTCTATACTCTGCATCAATTACCATTTTCTCTTTGAGAAATTTCAATGTGTCAGTACCTGATCTTCTTTTTTATCCTTTTCTTCTGAATCGGTACTTTCTTCTTTTTTTCTAGCAACATAAAAAACAAATTAAAATTTACAAGAAAATCCCATAAAATTTTATGGACACATGACATTAATTAATTTTGATATAAACCAGAATCAACATTCATTAACATTACACCATTTCAAGCCCTAGTTTTTTTTTGTTTTTTTTTTGTTAATGCAAAAATATTAAAACATAAAGTAAGTAGTAGACTTGGACATCACATATGTAGTTACAATTATCTATGCACCAAATGGGCTTTTTTTTCATTCTGTAGTATGTTTTATTTAATATTGAAATGTCCACGCATTTGTAGAGGTGTAGAATTCTCTTTTGTTCCTCCACATAGAGTAAAGTTGTAAAAACTTGTAAAAATTATGGAATTGAACAATCCCTCATTGAAAAGAAATATCTCACCTTTTTTTGGTCTCTGCAAAAGTCTCCATTGCCTGTTTTCGCATCGCTATTCCATCCTGCTTTTTCTTCTCTTCATCATTTTTCAACTCTATTTTTTCTGCATCATCTTCTTGGTTTATTAACTCTTCGACTAGTACATCGCTTTCTGACATTTCCGGGGATATCCCAGAGCCCTTTATTTCATTTGCATTTTTCTTCAATAAATTCTTCTTGCCCACCTTTCTCTTACGCTACGCTGATCTACTTTGTAGCCATCTATTTTGTTCAGATTTTCTGCAACATTCTCCCATAAACGTCCTCGCTCTCTGGTTCCCTTTTTATGCATAAAAGAATTTGTCACAGCCATTTCGCGTAATAGTTCAACATCCTTTTCACCATTTCAGTTCATGAAGCTGGCTCTACAAAAAACAACATGCGGAATACAATTAATATGTGCCTAATTAAGCCATGACCTGGGTTTTTTATTGACAGTGGTGTTGCATTTTCCATTTTTCCTGTAAATATAATAACTTAAATAAATGCTTTTACATACTACACAACTAAAATTTTGGTAGCAGTGTCATAAAACATGGATTAAACCTAATGGAACTAAAACAAGACAGTATAATTGTGTTTTTTAAACCATTTATTTGACTTGATAATTGACTAATTATATTTATTTTATTTTTAAAAACACTGCTATTGACCTTTACTAGGTAACAAAATTGATGTTTAATGTAAAGGAGTCAAATACATGCTTTTTTTTTTAAACCATGGAACACTGTTCCCTGTCTTTATTTTACATTTAAAAAAGGAAATGGGAATAAAAAAAACCTTTTTCAAATGTAAATAGAAAAGTTTCCATGAAAATTGAATGATATATATTCGCTGTCGGTTAAGATCTAGGCCTAGAAGGCTAGGTGCCAAAGGAGTCAGGGACCGGGAGAAGAGGGGTGTCAGACCTGCTCAGCCAATTTGCCAAAATACAACGATATGCCTGAGGTCCAAATAAATTTATATATTTTTAAAGAGAGGTATTTTTATGTGCTAGCAAGGCTATACTGCGATCCAGTGTTCCAAGAGTGCAGCAGAGCGGTCCACCCCTACAGATAAATTATTTAAAACAATATCCCTAGGCCTATTAGCAGGGACTCCGACAGGGAGGGCCTGGGCCTAGATCATGGCAAACCCACACAATGTGTTTCCTCCCATCCGAAATCCATCCTGACAAGACCAGCCTAGGCTAGGCCTAACTAGGTAAGGCCTTTCACTATTCCCTGATTTACCTCATTTCATGTAGTGACTTACAATTATTCATTCCTCATTTATTATATGTTTTTTATTTAATATGTCGCCTTAAAATCCTTATATTACTTACTTGTTTTAATGATGAACGAACGAACATCACCATTCGATGACACGTATTCGTAAACACATTCGCAAAAAGATCACCAGCCGTTTTGGCCATACAATCCAGTGATCTGATTGGTCGATAGTAGGGTAGTCACCACAACGCTAAATTCAGAATTTGGGGTAGTCGCGAGAGCTATCACAACGCAGATTTAGTCAGTAAGGTTTATGAGCATGCGCAGATGTCTGTAACGCTCCATTAGTTCGTAGTCGATTGGCCGCGTAGTCAAAACGAAAAATGCCTAATGGCGTTGGACACTCCGGTGAATTCATCCACACGACCCATAACGTTCATGAGGTATCGGTAGCCGACGTCGGCGACGTCGTCTCCACCCTTGCCAAACACGTACGTCGTGTAGAAACCGCCATAGACTGACTTTCTCCCGTTGAGACAGTACACGCCACCCATTGTGGCACGCCAGTTATCGGTATAGGATTGTTGAACCGTTCTACTCATTTGGCCGTTGTTGTTGCCGTGCTTCTGATAGTACAGCTTGTAAAAGTGTCTGGCACGTTTGGGATCAGAGAAGGTGTCAGGCGCCAAACCCATTTTTCTAAAGGTCTTTAACAGTAAGGCGATCGTAGGATTTTCTTCCCAATACTTAGACTCGGCTTCGTTGTTTTTCTCCTTCCGGTTGGTCACGTACAGTTCGTCGATTTCAGCCACCGCCTCGTCGTCTTCGTCGTCGGTATCTCCTGCGACGGATACTCCCAATCTTTCCCCGGTAACGCAAGGCGGAAATAGCCTGCGAAAAAAGTAGTCGGGTTGGAACATGCACGACTCCAGCTCCCACGCCACCATGTGCCGAAAAGATATGCGTCGACCATCCAAATCTTTCGTTATGGCACTGGGATCTATTTGCTCCAAAGACTTGGCCGTCTCCGGCGTCAAGGTCTCTCGATCGATTTCCAACAGCTCGTCGAGTTCAACGGCGCATTTGCTGCCGACCAGGTCGATGGCGACGTCTTCGTCTTCCATTAGTTCACGCGTGAATTCTTTTCTGAAATCTCTTCTCTTCAATGCGAACAAAGTCTTCGGCGATAGCAGTTCGGAGCGTACTCTCCAAGCTTCGGGCTCGTCCCGCTCACGGACGGTCGGACGAAGGCGACCTCTAAGCATACCAGGAACCCTATAGCGAAAGTACATCTCTATGCTGCATCGAAGATTTCCGGTCTCTGCAGAGACGGTACCGGGCTATGAACCTTACTTTGTTTCATGTCAGACGTCCCTTCGCCGAACATAGGATCAAAATTTTTGAAAGCGTATCTCAAAGAACTGGTTCCATCGATTCGTCTCTTTCTCTTTTTCGCTCTCACTCCAGTCGACTCTTCATCTCCGTCCTCCTCGTATTCGGGCTCCGGACTCAAAATTTTGTCGTAGCTGACGTCCGTCTTCAGCGTGTCTCTCCAAAGGAGGTATCCTTGGCTCACCATGAGAATGTCCACAACCGCAAGCCTGAACCAATCTTTAAGTTCGGTGGGGTACACGAGCCAGAAAACGCGTCCAAAATTCACATCTCCTCTGGCGTTCTCGTGAACTATTACGCCTGAGCACACGCACCGGTACGGCTTGTTCTTGTAGTGCAGCTGCGAAGCCAATCGAAACATGACCTGCAGCAACATGTACGTGTACGACTCGCAGTTCATGAGAGTCGTCTCGTTCGAAGTTGCTTCGACGCACATCACGGTCATCGGCTCTGCGAACAGGAAATCTTTGGTGATCCGACTGCCCGGTAGCGGCTCGCACTGCAGAAGATCTTCTCTGTTTTGGGGAAAGTTGGTATCAAATTTTACGATCATGTTTTCTTGAAAACTTTTTTTCGTGAAGTGGGGAGATTTCTAACTGTGGGGCTTTTATAGTCTCCTATCTCAACAGGGAGCTTTCGATTAGAACGACGACGCGAGAACGGAATCACTCACTCGTGACCGTTCTACTTGGCGTCCTTCGTTCTCCAGATAGTCCAGGAAAGTCCAACAAAAGTCGTAAATTTGTCCTAAGTCCAGAAATGTCGAACTTATCGTTTTTGTAAGCTTGCGAAAAACTCCATAATATGTTGTCAAGAGAGACAAAAATTAACTAACACTTAGGCTTTTTTCATATTTTTTTTCATTCTTTATTTGTTCAAAATCTCTTCAAATCTACATACTATTTGTATAAATCGTAACACTTAACTTGTGTTCGGTCATCTTGCCTCGCTAGTCATCGCGGTAGGTTCGTTAATCCGCGTCGACCATCTGCGAGTTGTTATTCTCCTGCATTTCATCGTAAAACTTGTAAATGTCCAGCGTTCTCCTCGTCTTCTTTTAAATCCCATCTATCAATTCCATGAAGGGATTTTTCTCCGATTCTTTAGAGGAACCGCCGTGTTTGACTTTGTTTAGTTTTTTCATGTACAGTTGGCTTATTTCCGCCGCCTCGCAGGACGGAAAGGATCTGCGCAGAAAGTAATCGGTCTCGAACATGTACGACTCCATATTCCAGGCCAGCATGTGTCGGAAGGATATTCGGCGGCCTTCCGGATCCCTGATTATGGCCCTCGGATCGATCAGCTCCAAGGACTTTGCCATTTCCGGCGATAGGGCCCCTCGATCGACTTCCATCAGCTCGTCGAGATCCATGATGCGTTCGCCTCCGACCACGTCTTCGTCGTCGACTCACAGCTCTAGGGTGAGCTCTTCCATGTAATCTTTTCTCCTACTTGATCCGAACAACGTCCTCGGCGATAACAGGTCGACGCGAACGTCCCACGCTCGTTCGTCGTCCTTCTCCCGGACTTTCGGACGAAGCCTGCATTTGGGCATCCCGGGAAGTTCGTAGCAAAAGTATATTTCTATGCTGCGATCGAAGTTTTCCAGTCTCTTCAGAGACGGCACCGGACTGCAAAGCGTTTTCCTCCTTTTGAACTTGCTGGCTATTCTCAAACCAAGTCTCGGTAAGAACGTTCTGAAAGCGTATTTAAACGAAACCGTTCCGTCCTCTCGTCTCTTCCTCTTCCTATCCCTTCTCGCTGCCGGAGCATCGTCTTCACCGTCGTCGCTCTCATCTTCGCTGTCGCACTCGTCGTCGTCTTCTTTGCTCTCTTCGTCGTCGCCGTCGCTGTCGTCGCCGTCATCTTCTTCGCTCTCATCGTCTTCGTCGTCGTCGTCGTCGCCGTCTTCAATGGGAGAATCCATCAGCATCTCGTACCTCATGTTCGGCGGTAACGTCGTCTCCCAATCGGCGTAACCGTAGTTCACGACGAGAATGTCTCGGAACGTGAGCTCCAACCACCTCTTGAGACGGGTGGGAAGGACGAGCCAGAAAACGCAACCGCAATCTACGACTCCTCTCGCGTCTTCGTGGACGATCACGCTCGGCTCGAGCAAGGAGCACACGCAAGCGTACGGTTCGTCCTTGTAGTGGAGCTGCAAAGCCATCCGGAAAAGCACCTGCAGCATCACGTACGTGTACGGCTCGCAGTCCATGAAGGAGTCGGTGGGTATCTCGTCCGACATGGCTTCGACGCACAAGAGGGTCATCGGCTCGGAAAACAGAAAATCTTCATCGATTCGACTGCAGTGCAGCAACTCGCACGGTAGTAGTTCCTCCTTGTTCTGATGTAGAATGCTATCGAATTTTAAGGCCATCTTCTTTTGATTTTTTTTCACGAATTGAGGAGATTAAAAAAATTATAAACTTTTATAGCAATCGCACGAGGAATAGATGACGTAATGTGTACCGGCGTCTTACCGTTTGTAAAGTGGCACGTCGATCCGATCCCCATGACGTACGTGTACAGAAAGTCCAGAAAAGTCGAAAATTTTTCTTAAGTCCACAATAGCCGAAATTTTTTCTAAGTAATGTCGAAAAATTTTCTAAATCCAGAAAAGGTCCACAAAAAAAAAAACAATACAAAGTTTTTTTTTCATTAACTTTTATTTTCCTTCACTCTAATTTTTATACATTTTCGTTTAAAGCGCAAGATAAGTTTAACAGATCTGCTCCTTACACGCAATCTCATCGATCTCTTTCAGTCTGTCAACCTTTGTTATAGTACGGAACTGGTAGACTACCCCCGCTCATATCAGCAAGCTGCTGAATTCGCACGATCTGAAGATTATTCCCAGCGCTTCGGTCGTAATACACAATATTTTTCCGGTTAGTCATGTTCTCGAACACGGATTCCTAGATCACCTTCTTCATCGACCAGAAAAGGTCCACAGTTTCTCTCTCCTTCGTTTAGTTCTTCGTTCTCTCATCACCACTATCACAGCAAAACACATTGTAAAATCTATAAAAAAAAAAATTAAAAAAAATTAAAAAAAAACAATACAAAGATTTTTTTTCATTAACTTTTATTTTCCTTCACTCTAATTTTTTATACATTTTCGTTTAAAGCGCGAGATAAGTTTAACAGATCTGCTCCTTACACGCAATCTCATCGATCTCTTTCAGTCTGTCAACCTTTGTTAAAGTACGGAACTGGTAGACTACCCCCGTTCATATCAGCAAGCTGCTGAATTCGCACGATCTGAAGATTATTCCCAGCGCTTCGGTCGTAATACACAATATTTTTCCGGTTGGTCATGTTCCCGAACACGGATTCCTAGATCACCTTCTTCATCGACGATTCCTTCGATGCAGCCGTCTCGTTCTGCATAACGGGATGGATCAACGAGAACACAAACAGGAGATCCGCCGGATCCGGCTGCGACTCGGCGATCACCTCGGCGTGCAGAATATGCCGATCCTGATTCACCAGCCATTTCTTTGTGAACGGCCATCACGCGGGAGCGATGACAGCACGAATTCTCGTCGGGTAACTTGGGATTCTCCTCTAAAATGAACTTGGGTGGGAACCCGTACACCTTTACCACTCCGAATATCAAACTGAGCAGACAGGTAAGTTCGAACGCACGTTTCCGAAGTTTCGTGTCGATTCTTAGCCCGGACTCCATTCCGTGCCGTTCCAAAACAGACGCTATCCTATCCCACGTCAGGATGAGCATCTTGTCGCAGTACCAGTCGTCGTCTTCGAAACTTCGAGGATACATCTTTGACTCGATCATGCGAAACGTCTTCCTGACAAGGTTCCTGATCACACCGTAATCGCAACGTTCCAGATGCGGTCCGAATGCCGCTATCAGCTTATTCACGACAACGTCGTGGTCGGTAAAACATTCGAACGAGGCGAGCAGCTTGCAACAGAGCTCTCCAATGTCCTTCGGCGCGTCGGCGAAGTTCTTCGCTACGTCCACGAGGCTAGTAAAATACCGATAGCCAACAACCTCGTGGTCATCTTTTAGGCTGTACATGCTGGGTAAGAAAGGCATGTTTCCGCTTCTCATTCAGTTCAGAAAGCGATCGGTTTGCCAGTTGTCCCGGTAGGACTGTTGAACAGTGTTGACAATCTGAGACATTTCCTTTCAGTAAGTTTAACGTACTTTCCTTGCAAAACTTTTCTTAAACGAGTGAAATGATTCGAATCTCCTGGCCTTTTATAGTATCCAATCGGGGCCCTCATGACGTCATGGGTACCTGGCCACTCATCATGATCGTTTGTAGTTGCAAATCAATCCAACCCACATGACGTCATGTGTACCTGCAGTAATGAAGCATATGAGGTATATGACATATCCGAATAGCATGTATAAAGCAAGACATCGGCGAGACGATAAATTCAAAAAGTGTTGCATTTCATTGATTCACGATGCCTTCTTTCGTTACACAAAGACCACGTTTGACCCCGTCCGCAAGAGTGCAATTGTTTTGGCTGAAAAACCGAAGAAGGAGTATACACGAATGTTGTCTCGAGCTTGTAGGAGACAGAGAACACTCGATCGAGCGTTTCCAAAAACCATCATCAACGTCATCGTCAACGGAAACCCGAATATATTGGAATGGACGAGATCGCGGTTGATCTCAGACACTTCGTCACTTTTCCGTCTGCTGCACGACGTCATCGAATAACGGAGGCCGCCCGGATTGAACGTGAACGAATGCTGGGCGCTTCTCTGGTACCCGTTCTCCTCGTGAAAAATTGCGAAGAAACAACTGATGACGATGAAGTATCGTGCCTTCCCAAAACCGGGAAAGTACGAAAAAATGTTAACGCCGAGCTTGAAGCCGCGGAGCTTAATACCACAACAAAAACTCGATCAGTGAGTGTCTGAACAACATTTCATCGGCCGGCCGCCCGGTCGTCCTGCGTAAACCCAACTTCGTCGCAGTATTTTTGCGTTCTTTCGTTAAAGTTGGGGTTCTGTAGTACGGTAGTGGCGAATACCATCCCATGGTACGTAAAAGTACGACGACGTTTCACTCTACATTAAAATACGAATCTAAGACCACAAAAGTTGAAAAGTACAACGAAGAAAGTATTAACAATTAGGCTTTTTCATAATTTTTTACTGTTATTTATTTGTCAAAATCTCTTAAAATCTACATACTTTTTGTATAAATCGTGACAGTTCACTTTCTTTATTTAAACAATGCCCATCGCTTGCTCGTAAGATGGAGGATGAGACGAGGGAGATGCGGTAGGCCGTTTTTCGTGGCCACTATCCAGTGCTTTGCACGCACTTGTAGCCGTGCATAACGACCACCAGTTCATGAAACTAAAAAATATCAGGAACATGTAAAAAAAATTCTATCGAAACTGACGATATTATCTGCGAAGCCATCGTCTTCTCCTGCGCGAATGTTGTCATCAAGTAGGCAAACGGAACCAACCCGTTGAAGAGGTACGTGGAGATCGCGTATCCGTAAACCGTTCGGACTAAAGTCCGACAAGGATACTCGGAGTGAGTAAAGCACGATTTCATCTGTCCTTGTATCTGCTCCAGAACTCCGCTCCCCTGCGACGTCATGACGATCATTCCTATTAGCGGTTCTTCTCCTTTCGACAGTGCTTGGATGAATGCGGATGCTACCATACTGTCGAAAATCGAGTCGATCGGTCGCTTCTCCGACACGTCCAAGACCAAGTAGAAGAGAACACGCCGAGCGTCGCGCAGCACGACAACCGGATGTCGATGGTGCTCGCCTTCGTTCTGTCGGTCAATATGCCCGACGTGAACGTGACCACGACGGCGATCGTCGGTAGGACTGTGCTCACCAGAATGCGAAGATACCTGATGGAGAAAGAACACACGATAAGAATCTATTTTTTTGTTGTCTTATATTACTTTTAAATCCGTCGAAATGAAACTTACGTTTTTTGTAGCTGTCGTGCGTGAGTGATTTGAAAGAAGGTCCATTCGGGAGGCTCGTTCTTCCACGCTCCGTGTAATTTGTTCACGATTCTGAGTAATGCGTGGTGGAGGAAAACCATAACGTTCAACGTGACCGAAACCGCTAGGAGGACTTCCACCGCGTTCATCTCTCGTTCCACTGCCAGTACGCTTTCGGTAACTCCGTACTTGTCGGGGAAAGAAATGTACAGATGACGTGTTCGTGGTCGTGGATGACGTTTTCCTTGCACTTCCTGCTTCCTGCAATTCGATGCCGTACGTGCAAGCCAATTACCGTTTTCCAATTCCGATGACGAAGGCACCGAAAACAGATGACGTATTCGTCTTTTTGTTTTCAAACGTGATAAAAGTCGCATGACAATTTGATATTCTCGCATTTGCTTTTGCGGAGCCATTAACCGTCAAAATCGTTTACATATTCACATTCATTATGAAGTTGTGGATCAAGAATTTGGTACCTAGTATCGATTACGTGAATCTTCGAATTGAAGCGGTCAGCGAGAAATGCAACGAGTGCTGCAAAAAAGTATCGGACCACCGCATCGACAAAGTTAAGCGTTCCTTGAATTGCTTTTTTACCGAATTTGAAGAACTCCACAGGTTAATGCTGACGCTGAAAAAAATGTTGTGCAAGAAACCGGACACGGAAGAAGAGCGTGCGAAAAAAATAAGGGAGTACGAAATTGTATTCGAATCCTGCGAGACAAGCGTCGGGAAAATCTGCCAAAAAGAAAGAACGTTAACCAGAAAGATGAACGACACACTCGGTATACCTAAGAAATGGTCGGAAGAAGAAACATGCGCTATATGTTACGATGCTCCCGTGGCCGTCGTTACGAAACCTTGCGGGCATATGATCTCGTGCGTTATGTGCGCATGTCGTACGGCGACGTGTTCCATGTGAAGAACTCCGATCGTCGAACGTCTCAGGAAGGATAAACTCGACGATTCTTTGTTTATTGTGGAATCAAAATTACATTTTCGGTGATTTCGTGTGACGTCGTTCCGGTCCCCACGAAGATAGACCAACTCTTATCAAAATCTGAAAATCAACGTGTACCCGCTCCTCTTTCTTCGACCCGGGCATCGTCGTCTCCTCTCGACCACCGACCACCTTCGATTCGTCGTCGGCGACCGTCTCGGATAATTCGGATTCGACGGAAACGTAGTGCCGACACGTCACCTTCGCATTGGGGTTCTTCTTCTTCACCAACGTAAAGATCTACCGTTCCCAAGATTAGTCCCTTCCGATTATCAGGTAATTGCTCGACGGTGGATCCACCTCTTCTCCCTGTCTGCTATCGTCGAAGTCAAAAACATCTTTACTTTCGAAGATATATATATACACGCCCAACGAGGCATTTGTCTTCACTCAGACACCATGTCTTCCAACAAGGTCGGATCGGTTGCGGAAGCGAAAGGCATTCATTGGTGTTTCACGAATAGACGACGCTAAATACCGGGAAGTGGAGTTTTTGGAAACGCTGATCACGGACGAAGTAGCCAGAGAAAATTTTCCGTGTGCAGTACGTGAGAACGTCCTGGAAGATAGGGGAAGACGGCACTCGTCAACTTCGAGGATCGATATCGTTCGTGCGCGAAAAGAGTTTGCGGGATTGCAAGACCTTAATTGGGAGTCCAGAATTTTCTAAAATTTTTGTAAGTCCAGACATTTCGAAAATTATCCGGCGACGTCGCGAGAGCCGTCGTGTATCTCTCGAAATCGACATAACCGCCACCTCCCTTTCTTGCACGTCGTTGTGGTCGTTGCTCATTACAAATTAGTCGAACGTGATCCGGTTGCGTGCTTCGTCTTCGATAAGGATCGGTACATCTCGTAGATGTTGTTATTTTTTCTTAGAATTTAGTAAAACGGGACTCGGTGTCGCCGTCGCATGAAGGTCCAAAAGCGACTTGGCATCCGTCGACCGAGACGTCCTTTGTCGAATCGCGTACACGACAGAGCCCAAACATCGACGAGTGCAGTGTGTGCACCACGGAGCACCGGCGCACCGTCTTCGATCCGCACGACGGCGTACGCGAGCTCGGTCACCGGGTCGTGTACACGACGGCGTACACGAAGTCGTGTACAGATTTTTAATGTTTCCCCCATTTTTCTAAAAACCTTTTTCCAGTCCAAGCACCAACGCGTCCCTTGTGCACGACCACTGTACTTCGGCGCATCGTCTTCGATCACGTCTCCACTCTTCAGGTTGTCGAGTCGTGTACCGGACGGAGTACGCAGTTCGAAAAGAAGTTGAGGTTTCGAAAAATTTTCTGATTTCAAAAAATCTTTTACCAAACGGCTGCACGTCTGGTGTGTGCACGAGACGTTTCTCGTCACGGTGTAGTTCAAACGGCTGCATCCAATCGACGGTGCGCCGGCGCACTGTCTTCGATCCGCACGACGGAGTAAGGGAACTGAGTCGTGTACACGACGGCGTCCGCGACGACGATCTTGAAATCGTGTAGATTTATTTATTTTTTATATTTCTCAAAATTTTTAAACAGCGACCTGTCCCGTGTGCACGACGGTACACCGGCGCACGGTATACGAATCTCGTCTCCCCTCCTCAAGCCGTCGAGTCGTGTACCGGACGGTGTACTCGACGTCGCTGTTCGAGCCGTGTACCGGACGGTGTAGTCGACGACGCTCTGTAAGTAGCATTCGAAAACTTGCCAAATTTCAAATTATTTTTTGAGTCCTAAGCGTCGGCACACCGTCTTCAATCCGCCGGTGCACGCGACTTCGGTCGTCGAGTCATCGACGTCTGTCATGTACATTGTGAATTTTTACATATAGATGAAGAGTAGTTTTCATATTTAGAGGGCCCTAATGATCATTCCTGGTAAATTCGAGCTCAGTTGGGCTATTTTTGAAAATTTGACCCCGATGACCCCTATGTAACCACTGATGACAGACAGGGGTGTAGGAGGTGTCACTGGTTCCTAATGATTAACTTTGATTTAATTTGGTTTATTCGTTTGCCATTAGTAACATTTTGAACCTTTGACCTATGAACTTTGACATATGGGGTGAAGAGTATTTTTTTCGTGTTTAGAAGGTCCTAAGGATCATTCATGGTAAATTTGAGCTCAATTTGACTATTTTGAAAATTTAACGGTTTGCCATTAGTAGCATTTCTAAATGTTATTATAGAGAACAAAAGAATAACCCTTTAATGACATTTGACCGTAAGTCGCTGAACACCATAACGACCCTACCTTATGCCAATACATATGTGGCCAGGACAAGACTGTGCTATGATATTTGTGACAGAAAAAGTCTTTTATTCATTTTTTGAAAGTATTTTACTCTAATGACCCCTATGTGACCTTTGACCCCAAGCAGTGAACACCCCATGTATGAAAGGTGTCACTAATTATACTGACCAGGTTTGGTTGAAATCGGCACAACCGTTTGGCACTAGTAGCGTTTTTAAAATGTTGCCAGAAAAAAGATGAAAATTACCCCTCAATCCCTGAACAACCTATAGACCCTGTCTTATGCCAATGTATATGTGCAAAGGACAAGACTGTGCTACGTTATTTGTAAGGCAAGCAGTCTTTAATACGATTTTTGGTTTTTTGACCCTAATGCTTCTTATGTGACGTTTGACCCCAAGCAGTGAACACCACATGTATGGGAGGTGTCACCGATTATACTGACCAGGTTTGGTTGAAATCAGCTCAACCGTTTGGCACTAGTAGCGTTTTGAAATGTTGCCAGAAAAAAGATGAAAATTACCCCTTAATGACCTTTGACCCCTTATCCCTGAACACCCTATAGACCCTGCCGATGCCGATGCCAATGTATATGTTCAAAGAACTAGACTCTGCTACGTTATTTGTGAGACAAGTAGTCTTTTATACGATTTTTGGTTTTTTTACCCTAATGCCCCTTATCTGACCTTTGACTACAAGTTGTGAACAACACATAAATGGGAGGTGGCACCGGTCCTACTGACCAAGTTTTAATTAAGTCGGTCCAGTAGTTTGCCACTAGTAGCCTTTTAAAATGTTGCTAGAAAGAAAGAAAGAACTAGAGATACTATATTCAATAGAACATGAACCCAGTCATTTTTTAAGAGATAACCACTGTGACTTTTAACCTCAACCTGTGAACATCCCATGTTCTAATGCAACTGGTCCAATCGTTAGTCACTAGCAATATTTGATAATTTTCACTATAGTGACCCTTGCGAATTTTTACCTATAGATGAAGAGTAGTTTTTCATATTTAGAAGGCCCTAATGATCATTCCTGGTAAATTCGAGCTCATTTGGGCTATTTTGAAGATTTGACCCAATGACCCATTAGTAACATTTTGAACCTTTGACTTAAGAACTTTGACATATTTGGTGAAGAGTATTTTTTCATGTTCAGAAGGTTCTAAGGATCATTCCTGGTTAATTTGAGCTCAATTGGTCTATTTTGAAAATTTCACCCCGATGACCCCTATGTGACCCCTGATCCCAGACTGTGTGTAGGAGGTGCCGCCGGTTCTTAATGACGAAATTTCATTGAATTTGGTCCAATGGTTTGCCATTAGTAGCATTTTGAAATGTTACTAGAGAGAACAAAAGAATAACCCTTTTATGACATTTGATCGTAAATCGCTGAACACCATAAGACCCTACATATGTGCCCAGGACAAGACTGTGCTATGATATTTGTGACAGAAGAAGTCCTTTATTCATTTATTTGAAAGTTTTTTACCCTAATGATTCCTATGTGACCTTTGACCCCAAGCA
This sequence comes from Anneissia japonica, assembly GCF_011630105.1. Lineage (NCBI taxonomy): Eukaryota > Metazoa > Echinodermata > Crinoidea > Comatulida > Comatulidae > Anneissia > Anneissia japonica. Next base: position 349,017 of record NW_022699643.1, on the reverse strand, counting down.
GTGAACACCCCATGTATGAAAGGTGTCACCGATTATACTGACCAGGTTTGGTTGAAATCGACACAACCGTTTAGCACTAGTAGCGTTTTGAAATGTTGCCAGAAAAAGATAAAAATTACCCCTTAATGACCTTTGACCCCTTATCCCTGAACACCCTATAGGCCCTGCCTTATGCCAACGTATATGTGCAAAGGACAAGACTGTGCTACGTTATTTGTGAGACAAGTAGTCTTTTATACGATTATTCGTTTTTTGACCCTAATGCCCCTTATGTGACCTTTTACCCCAAGTTGTGAACAACACATAATGGGAGGTGGCACCGCACAGTGAGCCATAATTGTTTCAAAGTGTTCCAAAAGTCAATACTCATAAGAAAATACTGATTATGTTCATGTTAAGACTGTTTTAGGGGTTTTCAAACCTGCTGAATTCAATTAAACTATTTTAAAATATGTATGAAGTCATCAAATTACTGTTTTTTGATTGGATGAGTAAAATATTCATTGTAATACCTGGGAAGATTCATATTACCTTGGTTATTAGAACATATATGGGGTTTTCTAACCTGTAGATTTCAACGCAAGCATATTTAAATATGTACGACGTCATTAAAGTATTTTTTTTTATTGGACGATGTAAAATTTAAGATCTAGACAGAATAACTTGCCAGAGCTCAGTATGACACGAATGAAGGTTTCTAGACCGGCAAATTCAAATTAGAACATTTTACACTTTATGTGACATTAATAAAATACATTTCTTCAAAGAAAAGGGTGGAAGGTGGAGTGTTAAGAAGACACCTGCAGTACCCCATTAGTCCGCGTCCACCCCATCAGTCAGCCCTCACCAGTAAAAATAAGCACAAAAGATCACGGTCAAACAGAGAATTTACCTAATATCGCTATAATTTGCGTGAGCAATAATTGTTGTATTTGAATGGATGCTAAATAAATAAATATGAAAAAAAGAAATTAAATGAGCGGTCCCACTTCATCGGGCATTTACCCCCATCCCATCACTCACCTTGAGATGCCCTTATCATCTCCAGAGGCAATTTGGCTTCAGATTTAGGATGGAGTCAAAATTAAAAAAATAAATAAATAAATAAAAACAAAAGAAAAAATGTTGTTTCCTAAATGGTGAGAAATGAGATTTCCCGACATTTGAGGTGTATTTTAATGACATTTAAGTTTTTTAAAGTTCAAGATTTTCCCTCCCTTGAAAACAGTCATGCAAACTTTGTCATTCTTATTACAGTAAACAGGCCTATGTGTGTATAAAAAAAATGAGTAGTTGCATACGTAGGCCTATTTTGTTTTCCATGAACCGATGAACCCCAAATAGGACGGTGGTGGGAAAATGTTGATTCCTATATGTCTGAATATCAATGAGTATGAAATCAACTTCTGAAATTTTGGTTTCCTCTCTTGACGTTTTTTAATGAATCTATTAACCCTAAAGAGGAACCCGGGGAGAGGCGGAATCATGTTAGCCCCTGGCAAATTTTTTTTTCCTAGAGTTCGGGAAGTGAGCTTTTCAGACTTCTGAAGTATCTTTTAATGACCTTTAATAAAAACAAAATCAAGGTTCATCCTATTGTAAACGGTCAGGTAAATGTTCGGATTTTTAATACAGTAAAGAGGCCCTTGTGTGTGTATATGTATAAATATGATTAATTGCTAACGCATTCCTTTTTTTTCTTTTTTTTTCTCTTTTTTTTTTTAAACGGGGTCCTCCCCCATCAAAATTTTGATTTAGCATTTCCGACATTTAATTGTCCAATTGTAACACAAAATTCAATAATCAGCTTAAGGGTCCTGAAAAAAGTAAGTCTAGAATTATTTTTTAAATATTTATCTATTTAATGTTTTTGTCCAAGGGGGTGTGGTCAGGACCCTGACCCCTCCAGATCCACCAATGATCTCCCTCCCCAATTCACTCCTAGATATGACACTGGAAATCGAGTGTACTTGTTTTTACATTTGGCACCCAATGGCTGCAGGAATGATTTTATCGTATACCTTAATTAAAAAACGGCGTTTTTGTAGGGGGGGTATATTAAATCGCTTGCTAAATGCAGGGTGGCAGGCATTGGCAGCTAAACTTGGCATTAACGTAAAGCTTAGGCTCTGCCAGAAATGTTGATGTCTAAAGCATGACGAAAATCGCCGGCAATTCTAACTTTTAAGTTGGTTTTATGAAAAAAATGTTTTTAAGCGTTTTTGGCTCATATTTAGTGTCCTTTATTCTAAAAATATACCAACATTGTCATTTTTTATTTTACTATCTAATTTAGTTAACAATAGGTAAATACTGCAAGAAGTATCAAGTTGACTGCTTTCATCTAAGTAAAGTCATAGGGAGTTTTTCAAAACTGTCAATTTTATCATTTTACGAATAAAATACAAATTCTTCATGTTTACATGGTTATATCACACTATGAAAATTCACTAAATATGAAATCATTGGTGAACTAATATAATTTAGGATGTTCTCGACCTCAAACAACCTTTAAAAGTTGAAGTTGTCACATTACCTATTTTCGACTTTTGGCACACTTTGAATTGATTCTGGCCCACTGTGCACCGGTCCTACTGACCAAGATTTAATTAAATCGGTCCAGTAGTTTGCCACTAGTAGCCTTTTAAAACGTTGCCAGAAAGAAAGAACTAGAGATACTATGTTCAATAGAACATGAACCCAGTCATTTTTTGACCCCAAGTTGTGAACAACACATAAATGGGAGGTGGCACCGGTCCTACTGACCAAGTTTTAATTAAATCGGTCCAGTAGTTTGCCACTAGTAGCCTTTTAAACTGTTGCCAGAAAGAAAGAAAGAAACTGCTAGGAAACAGAACCCAGTCAGCATGCTGTTGACTGGGTAAAGAAGGAAAGAAAGAAAGAAGAAACTGCTAGGAAACAGAACCCAGTCAGCATGCTGCTGACTGGGTAAAGAAAGAAAGAAGAAACTGCTAGGAAACAGAACCCTGGGTAAAGAAAGAAGAAACTGCTAGGAAACAGAACCAGTCAGCAGCATGCTGCTGACTGTGTAATAATGTCGCTCTTATATAGCGCTTCATGCACAATGCCTCTAAGTGCTTCACATTACTACCCTGGTCATTGGATCAAACATATATGGAACACATACTCAGCTCCCTGGGGAGAATTCCATAATATTGCAGCTAGTAATCAGCGCAGTTGTTTTCGAACCTACCAGGTACCCACTTGTACTCCTGGGTGGAGAGAGGCAACCGTATATAAAGTGCCTTGCCCAAGGACACAAGCGATTTGCACAGCGAGAGTTTCGAACCCCCGACCTCGAGGTTTGGAGTCCAAGCCACAACCGATGCGCCAACCGCTTCAGGGATTTGCCCGACGGGGGTGGGGGGCGAGGTCCCCGACGGGGAAGGGGTGCGAGGTCTCCAACGATGAAGCCGATTCGTTCGACGAAAGCAATGTGGGTGTGGTCGAGCTTTGATCAAAAGGTTTCGAAAGTGGTCCAGGGGGCGTAGCCCCCGAAAAATATTAACAATTTAGGGGTTTCAATGGCTTATTTAATCTATTTTAGTGTCTACTAATAATTATGTTGAAAATACATATAATTTTTCAATTCCGACGAATTGTGCTTTTTTTTAGTTAGGCACGGTGAGGTGGGCGAAGGGCAGCTGTTCCCCCGGTCATCCTGCAAATCAAAAGCTCTCTTTTAAAATGCCTGCAGCCACATGCATGATAGTGGTGCAGCTCTAGAAGGGTTAATTAATTATTTTTTTTAAATTTTGTGTTTCTAACTATTAATATTAATTTATATATACAGGTTTTGATGAAAATGGCACTTTGATTTTGTACTATCACTTGTGTTTTTAATTTATCCATGTATATTTGAAGCGTTCCATCCTAAAACCAGCATAGCAGTATTGTATACTTTAGTACAGAGAAGCTGTAATACTTTTACTAATAACTTTGGCATTAGTAAGTATATTCTAGTAAATGACCCATCATTGTAAAGCTTAATGTGAAGCATATGAATATATAAAGGTCGTTTTTTTTAAAATTATTATTTGGTCATTGATGCTGGTTTTGGGATGGCAAGCCTCATTTGTCTTAAAGCATAATCAAAATCAGCAATCAAAAGTTATTTTCAGTAAAAAACTTGCGAGTGAGTTGCAGTATCGGAGTCTTATTTAAAATTATCACCCCATTTATTTTCTCCATGCCTGTTTCATTAATATCATCAGATATTTCAACGTTTTATATATATATATATTTCATTTGTTTTCCACGTGTGTTCCGACAGAATAATAGAAAATAATGAAACAACTTCAGTAGTAGACTTTAAGAACACTGATTTATTATAAACTCGTGTAGTTGGCAATACTAGCAACGTACAGTACTCGATACACGTGATAATGCAGAGCGTAAATATTGAAAATGTAGAACTTGTAAAACTTGGTATAATCACTCTACAGACTGTTTCATGCTAACGCAATCTTCAGGAGTGAGAGAATACAAGAATTGTGTGAGTATATGAATGCTAAGGCAGGTGAAAGTGCAAATGAGTTAATTGTTTTTAAGTAAGTATTTGTTGTTGTGCCTGCATTTAGACAATAGCTCGGTTCTTTTGTTTAGTATTGACTGTTTGTCTGAATATATTATGTGAAGTTTTTCGGTTATGCATAAGTTGCAGCGTTTTCTTTTTGGGGAGTAAGCCGATGCTCTGTCGATAATAGACCATTTGATATTGTAGGGTGTGTTGCTGTCTTTTAATTTTCATACGTATTTCAGTTTCAGTGGTGCAAGCACCTTTTATTCTACAACAGCACAGATTAGTACATAAGCGTTGAGAAATATATATACATATACATATATACATTATATAATAATACATATATATACACATACACATACATACACACACATATATATATATATCATACATAACAGTAAAAGCTGTTGTAAGGATCCCAATCTAGAAGGAAAAACATTGTCTCGAGAGGATCCTTAAAAAAGGAAAAAACAAAAAAAAAACAGAAAACCAAAACTCGAGAGGATCCTTAAAAAAGGAAAAAACAAAAAAAAACAGAAAACAAAAAAAAAAAATAAAAAAGTGAAATAAAATAAAATAAATAAATAAATAAATGGGTAAGATATTTAAATAAATAAATAAATAAATAAACAAGATAAATAAATAGGATGTACGGAAATGAACAGAATTCAATTTAGGTACAAACTTAGATTTCTTTTAAAAGATGTAAGGCTAGTAAAATTGGTAGGGTCAATTTGGAGGTTATTCCACAACCGTGGTCCTGCGACCGTCACAAACAATTGATTTTAATGAGCCTTACAAATGGAATAGTCTGCCAGTATTTCTTAAATTATATTGAGTGGTATGGCTGTTACTGCTGAACATTAGGTTAATGGTTTTTGGAAGTGTGCCTTTAAGTAGCTCATACATGAATTTTGCAACTTGCAATTTATGCAAATCATAAATTTTGAGTAGTTGAAGTTTTTTAAAAAGTGGCTCTGAAGGTGCTAAGTAGTGTGAATTAGTGATGACCCTTAAAGCGCGTTTTTGTAGTTTTAGAAGGTTGTTAATATTAGAACGATAATCAGATGCCCAAATTATGTTACAATATTAAAGGTATGGGAGCACAAGAGTGTTATAAAGTGATGTTAAAATGTTTAATGGAAAGAACAATTTTAATTTATTTATTATGCTGATAGATTTAGATATTTTGTTAGAAATATAATTTTGATGAGTGGTCCATTTTAGGTTTTCCTGGATGTAAAGCCCAAGAAAAAGTGTCTCGCTTTTGCGTTCAATATAAGTACCTCGAAAACATATATTAAAATTTGTTTTGAGAGTATTAATAAAGAGTTTATTGGCAATGAACCAGTCACCAAATTTTAGCAATTCATCATTCATAATATTAAATAGCGTATGTAGATTTGGATTAGAATAAAAGAGAGTAGTATCGTCGGCGAAAGAGACCACCTGCAGTATATCACTAACCCGAGTCAGGTCGTTAACATAAATAAGAAAAAGCAATGGACCAAGTACCGATCGTTGTGGCACGCCACAGGTTTATATCCTTCGTCGACGAATTACAAGAACCAATGGTAGATTTGGAGAGTACGGTGCTGTTTCTGTGTTTGAGGGTGTTAAAAGTGTATTTGTGGTTTGTGTATCGGGTTTTGAACGGTGTGTCAGTGAGCCCGATGTAGCATTTTGTGTCATCATTTGAGTGGACAGTGGTTTGTAGATGATGGATGAGGTAAAGCAATTTTCAGAGAGTGGACATTCATCCTTTTTCCTGCAATTGCAGAGTTTATCTGGCTGTTGCTTAGCAACCAGAAGCTGTTTGTTGTGGGCTCTGATTATACTGCCCATGTTTTTTGAGCAGCTATAGCTGACTTTAACATTGTTCTTTTTGAACAGCTTGTGCAAAATGTTGCCACTAGGAAAGTGTTTCTTTACGAGGTTAAGGAATGATTTTCCGATGTTGGTTTTAACTCCTTTGCTTAATGGTGGGTTGTACCAGATTATTTGTCCGCTTTTATTTCTCTTTTTGGATTTTGGTTGTGGAGGCTGGTATTCCATTTTGTGCTGGAATCCGCTGTTTTGCAGAGCTTGTTCGTAGTCAGGGGCGGCCTGATGAAATGATTCACTGGGATCCGATATACTGGATATGCGTATGTTAATGGATGCGGGAGTTTGTCGTCCCTGCATATGTGTGTATGTATGTATGTATATACGGGTGGGACTCGAACCAACGATCTCCAGATCACTAGCCTGGCATCATACCTCTAGACCACCGAGCTTGCGCCTGATGGCCAGGGTTGAATTCAAGTCCAAGTAAGCAGCGGGTACTGCAGTGTTGATAGTAATTGTTATTGTCGTGATGGAATAAGACAATAACTGGATTTGCGTCAGGAGAAACATGTATAGGTGTAATTTTGCCCTACCTGACGTGGAAATGTACCGAATACTCAGTACATTTGAAAACAACTGCGAAAGAAATCGCAAGTTGTTCTCGGGCGGGACTCGAACCCACGATCTCCAGATCACTAGCCTGGCATCATACCTCTAGACCACCGAGCTTGCGCCTGATGGCCAGGGTTTAATTCGTGTCCAAGTAAGCAGCGGGTACTGCAGTGTTGATAGTAATTGTTATTGTCGTGATGGAATAATAGACAATAACTGGATTTGCGTCAGGTGAAACATGTATAGGTGTAATTTTGCCCTACCTGACGTAAAAATGTACCGAGTACTCAGTACATTTGAAAACAACTGCGAAAAAATCGCAAGTTGTTCTCGGGTGGGACTCGAACCCACGATCTCCAGATCACTAGCCTGGCATCATACCTCTAGACCACCGAGCTTGCGCCTGATGGTCAGGTTTGAATTCGAGTCCAAGTAAGCAGCGGGTACTGCAGTGTTGATAGTAATTGTTATTGTCGTGATGGAATAATAGACAATAACTGGATTTGCGTCATGAGAAACATGTATAGGTGTAATTTTGCCCTACCTGACGTGGAAATGTACCGAATACTCAGTACATTTGAATGCCAGCACCCAAACCGAAGTATGGGGATACGCCCTCATCGCTGGCTAGGGTTCAATCTAATTGAACTAGTCAGCACCTGTTGAGTCTCGGCCATCTCGGAATTCGGCGCCTCCTATCCTAGTTAAGGCTATAAAAGCTAGCTGGCATGGAAATAGGGAAAAAATAAATTAAAGGGACGAGAATAAGTGGGTCTTAAGTCGTTCTTTGAAAATGGTGACAGAAGGTGACTCACGAATAAATAACGGTAACAAGTTCCACAACTTGGGCCCAGCAACCATAAACCTGTCTCTTATACACATCTAGATGTGTATAAGAGACAGGAATTAAAGCAACGAGTCATGTGAACTACTGTATATATACTGTCTCTTATACACATCTAGATGTGTATAAGAGACAGTATATATATAGTATAATGAATATTAAACATTCTTGCTCTCTTTCTTCGTAGAGTGGATCACGTGGTCTCTGCACACCGTGGGTCTTTTTCCTCGCTCCTCTTCGCACTCGATCAGGGCTCGACCCGATTAAAACTGTTTTAACGTCTTTGTACTTCATGACGAAGTGTGTAAATGTATTTAAAGATAATTAAAATTGTTTTCACTTTGTGATGAAATAATATTGTACAAAAATACGGACGAGGTTGTTAACTTCTTGCTCCATTTTTCGTAGAGTAAATGACGTGATCTCTGTACATTGTGGTATTTCTCTTTCGCTGTTGTTCGCGCTCGATTCGGGCTCAATCCGACTAAAACGGTTCGGTTGTTAATGACAACGTGGGTAATGTGTGCGAATATAATCAAAATTGTATTCACTTTGTGATGATTGAATATCATACAAAAAACAGGCTTTTAGGGCATAGAATATCTTTTTATTTCGTAGTAAATGATTTTATTTAGCAGTTCAAGTTCAAGTTCAATGTTTAAGCTAGATTTACACTCACGATAACGGCATATCATCGCGTAAATTGTAAAATTTAACACTGCTCACACCTTAATCGTGTCGTTGTCGTGTGTACTATCGCACTTTGTAATACCTGTCGCACTTTGTAACAAATCTGTCACACTTTGTAATAACTTGTCGCACTTTGTAATAATTAAGCTGTCGCACTTTGTAATAGCTGCCTGTCAACTTTGTAATACGCAAAGCTGTCGCACTTTCTAATAAAGTCAGCCGCACTTTGTAACAACTTTTTCCATTTAACTACAGTATGTTATAATTTTTAATGGATATATGAACATATTTTAGAATGTTCCATATTGTGGATGACTAATACAAGGTCAAGGCCAAGGTCATATACAATTTTTACAAATTATTTGTATTATAATTTTCCAACTCGGTGACTTGCTGCGCGCGTTACATCGTACGTAATGCCAAATCAACAAATGCGAGATTTTCTTTTCTTGTGCGCGTGCATGATACTTCAAGGTCAAGGTCATAAGTTTTAATTTTAATTAGAATTAGAATTTTTAAAATCGGTGGCTTACTGCGTTGTATTTAGTCGGAAATAAACGTATGTTGTGAGATTTTTCTTTGTTGCGCTCGTGTATGGTACTACGAGGTCAAGGTCATATACACGTTTTAGAAATGTGTTTATTATTTTAAAATCTCGGTGGCTTACTGCGTTGTATTTGGTCCTAAATAAACGTATGTTTTTATTATTATTATTATTATTATTATTATTATTGCGCTCGTGCATGGTACTAGGAAGTCAACGTCATATACAAGTTTTACAAATACTTGTTTTATAATTTTAAAACTCGGTGGCTTATTGCGTTGTATTTGGTCCCACATAAACGTATATTGTTATATTCTTTTTTTATTGCGCTCGTGTATGGTACTACGAGGTCAATGTCATATACACGTTTTACAAATACTTGTGTATATAATTTTAATACTCGGTGGTTTACTGCATTGTATTTAGTCCCAAATAAACGTATATTGTGAGATTTTTTTTTTATTGCGGTCGTGTATGGTACTACGAGGTCAAGGTCATATACAAGTTTTACAAATACTTTGAAACTCGGACACATTAATGTGCTACATGTAGTCAGCGTCAGAGTCAGCGTATGTTGTAAGATAGACTCTTGTTGCGCATGTGCATATTACAAGGTAAAAATTCGTATCCAAGTTTTATAAATACAGTAGCTATGAAATTATATAATAAATAAATGTATTCTTAAATCAGTGTATGTTGTGAGGTTGTTTTCTGTTGCACGCGTGCATTATACTACAATGCCAAAGTCACGTACACGTTTTACTGATAATTAGGTTTATAATATTTAAACTAAATATGATGTAGTCCCAAAGCGACGTATGTTGTGAGAGTTAAGCTTTTGATTTGGTCACTTATGACCGTCCTACCGGGCTTCCTACGATCTCGTTGTGAGGTTGTTTTCTGTTGCACGCGTGCATTATACTACAATGTGAAGGTCACGTACAAGTTTTACTCCGTTCTCACTAACACCATTAGGAAAGATTTCTCCATACTTCAACAGCACGCATCCACTAACACCTTATTTGACTGTCCCCCTCTCCTTGCCAATCGCCAACCCAGCAACCTTAAATCTCTTCTTTCTTCTTCTAATATTAATGATAACCCTAACCACGGTAACCTTAAATGTAATAAACCTCGTTGTATGTTATGCACTTCACTCATTACTGACAGCAACATTGAAATTCCTAATAGCAAACATACCATTCATCCACCTCCTTTCAACTGCGATTCTTCTAATGTTACTTACTTAATTACCTGCGATATTTGCCCCACTGTTCATTATATAGGCGAGACCAGCACTAAATTTCGTACTAGAATTAATAACCACAAGTCCTCCATCCGCAAAAATCTCCCCGGATTCCCTGTTGCTGAGCATTTCAATGCCCCTAACCATAGTATCAACAACATGAAATTTGCCATTATCACCGGTAATTTCAAGTCTCATTCAGATAGAAAAATTAATGAACTCAAATATATTCTCAAATACAAAACTCACCTCTTTGGCCTCAACAGAGATCTCGGCATCATTAGTGATTACACATTCAGCCACCACTAACATCATTGTATCACCGTTTATTATATGATTACATTATTTTACACATGCTGTTTATTTTTGTTATTTCCCGGCTTCTGTTTGATTTTTCATTTTTATTATTTGGTTTTTGCTTTTGATCACTATTTTCTATTTGCGATTTTCACTAAGACATATTTTTATTCTTTTTTATTTTATTTATTCGTGTATTTTTATATCAACGGGTTTTATTATAACGTGTTGTTTACTTATTTCCTACCTTCTTGATGTAGCTACGCTACACTAATTTTTATTTTGCTTTTCATAACATTAATTCATTTTGACTATTTTATTTATTTACCTCGCTCTTAATATTATATATTTAATTTTTTACATACTTGCGTCCATTGTGGCCTAAATGTTATGCTATGTTTCTCTATTTCCTTTTTTTATTTGGAATTTTGGTCAATATACTATAGTCTGTTAATTATACTGTCGGCATAATGTGGGAACGACAATTAATCTCCGTTCTCATTACAAACTGTTTATTACTATTGTTTTGGCCAATTAATCAATACGGACGACGTTTACTCAGATTGACAACTTCCTTTTTTCCAGTAACGCTTGTACATATTTCATCACGTGTAATCATGGAGTTATTAGTTAACCATATTCCGTACATGAACTAATCCGTCACTCAGTGGGTTAGTCAGTCAGGTAAAGAAGGATAAGTTTAGCCTGCAATGTGTATGGCGAACAAATGCCAAGTGGGTCATAGATACCACTTACTACAGATAGTATATTTCTTCTTGTTGCAATCTTACTTACTGTCTTTGAACTGAATTCTAGGCTATCGGACTCGGCACACCACTTTACGCCCAAAACGTGTTCCTTAGGCAATTTGTCATTTTGCAGGTCAATTCCTGTTACTTCCTTGGCTCGATGTTGCTCTTGAATAGTTTCCAACACTTTTCTACTATTGCTGGCCCACTTGGTTAAGTTAAATCCACTATTCTGTAGCAGTTTTCGCATTTTCGCCACCATGTCAATAGCCTCTTCTTCACTTGTTTCTGACTTTAAAAAGTCATCAACATAAAAGCTCTCTTCTACAGCTTGGGCAACTTTATTTTCTGCCCCTATTGCAGTTTTTCTCAACACATAATTGGCGCAGCTTGGTGACGAAATAGCTCCAAAGATGTGAACTCGCATTCGATATTCCTTAAGATCACTGTTCAAGTTACCATCTGGCCACCACAAGTACCTAAGTAGGTCACAGTCTGTTGGTCTCACTCGGACTTGAAAGAACATTTTTT
>NW_022699643.1:333158-337002 GCF_011630105.1 Anneissia japonica | reverse complement strand
TACCCATGTATGTAACAGGGCAATTAAATACAACTCGGAGTTTATCAGGCTTCCTTTGGTGGAAAACTCCATGATGAGGAATGAACCATGTGCGTCCATCACTTCTATTAACCTGTTCTACTGGCACTTCCTCTGAGTACCCTTTGCTTACCAGATCTGCCATAAACTCACTGTAACCTTTTAAAAGTTTAGGATTCTTGATTAACTTACTCCTCAATCTTCCTGCAAATATCTCTGCTTGCAATTTATTATTTGAAAACACAACCTCATGGCTTCTCAATGGCAGGGCTACCTGAAAGTGTCCATCAACCTTGGAGATTGTGCTATCCATAATATCTAGGAACCTTTTGTCTTCAACGGATGGAATCAGTTTACTCCCAGATAACCTCTCACTAAATTCCATATTAAAGTATTCCTTCAATTGTTGTTCCAATGGATCAACTTTACAAAAGTTAACCCTCACTTCCTGCTGATTAACTGATTTTCCTGGTAATCCATACAACAGCCATCCTAAGGGAGACCTTATCGCATATGGTTACCCTAGTCTTCCCTTGATCACTTCTAATGGCATGGAAACAGCAGGAACGTTTACTCCAATTATCATTACCTCTGGCATGCAAACTTCATTGACATTTGGTAATCTGATTTGGCTGAGATGTGGCCATTTGGATAGGTCATTCTGTCTGGGCACATCGTTGGTTGTTACTGGGATGCTATCTTGAACATAGACAGAAGCCAAATCAATGTAGTTGGCTTCTAAAATGCTGGCTACCTGTAACTGGTCTGCCACCATCTTGACACTGACCCTGTCTTCTAGGTTCAAAGTCTTAATGAGTAAACCTGTACTTTTAGCCTGGGTCTTCAGTTTTCTGTTTAGTTTCTCTGATATGAACACTGCTTGGCAATTTTCACCAACATTTCTGGAGTGTTGAGATTCCAGCTCCCCACTTGTTAAAGGCCATTTAGGCTTCGTTTTCAGCCCGAAAAATTGGCATCACACAGTCGGCCGGCGACACTTCTTATTTAGGTTATAATGTAGCCTAGAACATTAGGCCTGGGCCTGTACAACTTTAGCAAAGTATCTTATACCTACACATATAATGATCTATAGTTTCATTTTCTTGTTCAATGGTTGTTTTTATTGAGAATTATTTAAAAAAAAAAAAAATGGTACGCCTTCCAACTTCGAAACTTCAGTATTAATCGCCAGAGAACATCGTCACACTTCTAGTGTTTACAAAGGTTTCGCGGAGTAACATATCCCAAACATTGCAAGTTGCCTCGAATGATGTAATATCCCAGCATTCTGATTGGTCTGTCTCTTATACACATCTAGATGTGTATAAGAGACAGAACATAGACAGAAGCCAAATCAATGTAGTTGGCTTCTAAAATGCTGGCTACCTGTAACTGGTCTGCCACCATCTTGACACTGACCCTGTCTTCTAGGTTCAAAGTCTTAATGAGTAAACCTGTATATTTAGCCTGGGTCTTCAGTTTTCTGTTTAGTTTCTCTGATATGAACACTGCTTGGCAACCATTGTCGATGAATGCATATGTCGTAACTACTTCGTTACTCCTCTTTACCTTTACTCTGACAGGCACAATCGCCATAAGTGGGTTGTGCTTGTCTATACCGACACAGCCTGTGGATAACTTTTTCACAGACTTATTAATGTTTGGGTCATGCATTACGGTCAGGTGTTTTCCCTTGCATTGTACACATTCAATTTGTGTTCTATTAGGATAATTTTGCTTCCTGTGACCAGCACGCAAGCATCCGTAGCAGAGACCATCTTTAAAACACACCTGAGATTTTTCTTTTATCGACAGCTTTGAGAACTGAGGGCAATTGGCAATTCCATGGTCCATGCTTTGCAGTGCGAACAGGAATTTATTGTCGTTGCCATAACCCTTTTCGGCTGTGTTTTCTTATATGTGGTTAGTGATGGTCGTTGCTAATATCCTAGTCCAGTCACTCTTGGGTCATTAATATTTCTGGACTCTCTCCCTACAAACGTCTCAAAATCTTCCAGTTTTGGAACTCTCAGTTCCCTTTCTCTTATCTTTCCTAGCTGCCTGATCCATCCTTGTTGGAGGCCTACTGGAAGCTTTGATGCCAACATCTTTAAAATTTCATATCCATCCATTGCCATCTGCTCGGGGTTATTCTGCTTTGCATTGGAACAATTTGTCAAGAATATTGCAAACTTCCTTAGGCTCTCTTTATCTCCAGTTATGATTTTTGGCCAATTTGTAGCCTTTTCTTGATAGGCAGCAGCAATACTTGCAGGCTGTCCATAATCCCTTTCAAGTAGTTCTTTAGCTCTTTTATAACCTGCTGCAGGAGGTGTAATTAGTTGACAGTTTCTTATTAGATCATGTGCATCACCAGTTGATTTAAGTAGTAATTCCAGCCTTCGTACTGGATCTTCTGTCTTCGACTCTACCAGTAACCTGAAATTGCGTGTAAATGTAGTGTATTCAAGTATATCTGCACCACTAAATGTTGGTACCTCTGGCTTTGGGAGACCTGCTTCCTTTTGTTGCATTACAAGTCTCTGTAAGATTTCTGTCATTTTAATGTCCTCAACATTGTTGCTCATGGGTGGAGTACATGCTTTATCAATTTTTAAAGCATTTAGCCTTTCAAATGTGTTTACCGTCTCTTTTTGTAGAGCTTCAGCTGATAAATTCACGGCATCCGCCTCTTGCCTTGCCAATACTCCTTGAATTACTTCATCTTCCTCTTTCATGACTTGCTCATCACTATTCATTAATATATACTCTGCTACCTTTGCGCTTGGCCCCTGGCTTGGTAATTCTGGAATGTCAATTCCATCATTTTTCTCTAGCCGTCCAATTTCCTCTTCTAAAATATCTGACCTGATCTGAGCTGCTGCTACGGCTTCACTCATCTCTAGCCTATCTATTTCCGTTTCAGCTTCCAGTTTCAGCCTAGCAGCCTCAGATTTCCGTTTCATAAACTTTTCTCTGGCCTTGGCCACTGCTAAATCAGCCCTCGCTTGGGCAGCAGTTACCACGAGCGACGATATCGCCGATGACTGTTTACTTAATTTAGATCGGACTGACATGGCACTTATTTTAGATTGATCTGTCTCTTATACACAGATTCTGCTACACAGTTTTTCTGTACTATTCTAGTGCTGCTTATCCACAGACGTCCGTCCCGATCTCAATATAATCTATTTCTATCTTGAAATAAATTAAATCATATTACCGTAGGCCTCTGCTATGATGATCAGATGTGACAGCTAGCCCAGCGCTATTCTGCTATACAGTACTCAGTGTAATCTAGGCTTTCCACTTGACAATACACGGCACCCGTCTTTACTGTTATGGCCAATTAATCAATTCATCCAGTAACGCTTGTACATATTTCATCACGTGTAATCATGGAGTTATTAGTTAACCATATTCCGTACATGAACTAATCCGTCATTCAGTGGGTTAGTCAGTCAGGTAAAGACGGTTTCGGCCCAGCTATATTCAATCGGCCATATTTTCCTTGTTTTCCAACTGAAGTCCAACATAGAGGGCTCACTACTAATATTAACGAACACAACAACTATCAATGTATAGGCCTACCCGATTTTAATTACTCTCATTATAATCCGCATTGTTATTCTTTAACTCCTCCCACTACAGTGGTTATGTGTGTCCACTTTTTGCTAGTTTTTTCATGTACTTTGATAAAGACCTGAGGATAGGTCGAAATATTTGTTTACTCTAATAAAGTGTTTCTGAAGTCTATACATGGTATTCGTTTCCTATATTCTTTTGTTATCGTACCGAAACACACGTGGAACCTCACTATGTTATA
>NW_022699643.1:326888-333072 GCF_011630105.1 Anneissia japonica | reverse complement strand
GTACTTAAATCGGCTTAATTACGATGATAATAAAAAAAAAAAGGAAGGATTTTCAAGCAGCAATGATTTATAAAAAGATGCAATGTTGCACTTTGCTGTTAAATTATATAACTAAATTTCCAGAAAGCTACATGAAGAATCAGTCAAGGGTAGCTTAAATTATAATTAAAAATAAAAATTGAATCCTCCAATAAAAGCGAAAACTTGTCCAAGGAGTCCTGTGCTATACAAACATGCCCAATTGTGCTTTACAAATCAATTGTGCAACTAAAGATTTTAAAGATAAAAATATATTTTAAAGATAGGCCTAATTGTATTATAATATATTGATTGTTTTAATACATATTTTAAATCAAAACTTTTAAAATTTTTTACAAATTACAAATCAAAATTTCAATTAATAGTAATAAATAATAAATAATAATAATAATAATAAATAATAATAATTATACAGTAATAATGATAATATTATAACTCACTAATATTATAAACAGAAGTGTGGAGAATGCTGCTATTTTACCAACAAGGCCTAGCTTCTTGATTATGAATGATTAGGCATATGTTGTACAAAAATTTCTCTCAATGCAATAATTCTTCAACTTTGATTTATTGTTTAGATTACAATTTACAAATAGGCCTAGGCTATTTGTATTGTATTGGTTTGAAGATGACCAACAGATTATTTCATAAATTAAAGTTTACGAAGTCATAGGCCTAAAGGCCTAGATACAATTATAAAATTTTCATGTTATTAATATTTTTATCATTCATTTACAGGCGAAATTAACATATTATCGCCGACGATTCACAAACCTACTCTGTCTGCACAATCAACCCTTTTCCTCTGCAGTGTTGACTCTTAGGAGCCTCATGCTATATAGAGTAGGCTGCTAGCAACTAACTAAGTATAGGCCTAGGCCTAGATGATAGACTTTCAAAACAAAAAGATAATCGTAACGAAAAAAAATAAAGAATCGTCCTCACTTTATCTTCTCGAAATAATACAGCACGTCATTGATTAATGAATTCCAAAGTAAATATGATTATATAAGATATTTACAATGATATGTTAAAATCCCATAATTGAATTGTCCTCATGAACAGAATAATGAAAGAAAGTTTATGCAGCATCAGTGTTTTATAAAATGTTATAAAGCTATATGCGCGCACGCTGTTTGGTGACAACATGGCGCCCATGCGCCAAGTTGGCCAAACTCTCTCTATCTACAGCTCTGGAATACGGGCTTTCTCTGTCCAGAATACCGGCTGTATGTTGGCGCTGTTGTCCAGAATACGGGCTTTCTTACGTCATATTCTATTTTTAGAGGCTTTCTCTGTCCAGAATACGGGCTGTATGATGGCGCTATTGTCCAGAATACGGGCTTTCTTACGTCATATTCTATTTTTAGATTTTGGAACATCAGTGGAATGTAAACAGTAAATGGTCATTCTTCGATAATGTGCCATTATACTGTTAGCAAAATGACATAACACGTTATGGATCAAACCATTTTGGTTGAAGGGGACCATACAGTAAGAAACAGTCCATTCTTGTAGTTAAACCACCTATAGCTGAAGAATTCATGCAATTCTAATACAACCAGAAAAGTACCTTTATTCAGCATCATCTCCGAAAGCTTTAGAGTATGATTTATTTATTTTTTTTTTTTTTAGAAAAAATTAATTATATATACGATCTGAACTGTGTCATTTTCAAAGTGCACATGACATTCACTCTGTAACACACTGCATGTGCCGGCACTATATGATCTAAAAAGTTTAATTCCTCATCTCCGTCACAGTCATCTCCATCACAATTTCACTGTGATGGAGATGACTTCATCACAATTTTACTGTGATGGAGATGACTTCATCACAGTTTTACTGTGATGGAGATGACTTCATCAAAATTTTACTGTGATGGAAATGACTTCTTGATGTTTTCTTTCCTCAAAAACGAATATAAAATAAAAATGATATTAATTGATCTGATTTATGTTGTTAGAAACCTTTCTGCTCAATGTTTATTATCTTAAATTTAAATAATACAATCTATCTTTTAAATTTACTAGGATTCACATTTATGAGTATATCATCATCTCCATCACAAAAAGTGTGATAGAGATGATTTCTTGATGCTTTCTTTTCTCAAAAACGGCTATAAAATAAAAATGGTAATTGATACGACTTACGTTGTTCGAAACCTGTTTGTTCATTGTGTATTATCCTATACTTAAATAATACAATTTATCTTTCAAATTTACTAAGATACACATCTATGTGTATATCATCATCTCCGTCACAAAAAAGTGTGATGGAGATTATTCTTGAAATATTTGCTACAGTATGTTACAGCACTGAAAATTGAATGCTTAAATAAACGTTTAAAATGCCCTAATTATCGTGCCGAATGTTTATTATAGTTGTTATATGGCATAATGGCGACATGTGTAATAAAAGAATTACAAATGTGAAACTTTTTTTTCATGATTTCTAAACCTCTAAAATGGCACATTAGCGAAGAATAACCATAAAAATTATTTTAAAAAATAGCAAGCAAGAGTATGGTAAGTGGTAAATTTTACGATTTTCATGGATTTTCTAAGCTACAGTAGTTGTAGGCCGACATTGCAGTGCGGCACCCTTACCAAAATGGCCAATTCATTCCAATTGGAAAAAATCATATTGGATCCAAATGGAAAATACATCATTGGATTTTGGCACTTTCCAATTGGAAATTACATCATTGGATTTTGGCACTTTCCAATTGGATCCAATTGGAAAATACATCATTGGATTTTGGCACTTTCCAATTGAACTTGTTTCCAATTAGACTTGTTTCCAATTGGATGTTATTAGCTGAAGTGGAAAAATTCCAATTGGAAAGTGCCAAAATCCAATGGGATAAAAGTGGATTTTGGCACTTTCCAATTGGGATTTATCCAATTGGATATTATAAACCCAATTGGATAATATTCCAATTGGAAAGTGCCAAAATCCAATGGGATAAAATTCAATTGGGTATTATAAACCCAATTGGATAAAATTCCAATTGGAAAGTGCCAAAATCCCATTTTATCCCATTGGATTTTGGCACTTTCCAATTGGGATTTATCCAATTGGATATTATAAACCCAAATGGGGGTAACATTCCAATTGGAAAGTGCCAAAATCCAATTTTATCCAATTGGATTTTGGCACATTCCAATGGGAATTTTATCCAATTAGAATTTTATTCAATTGGATAACATAAAAGAGATGGACACCAATTGGAAAATGCCAGAACCAAATGAGGCTTCAAAGAGGCAGACAAACACTGCTGAATACTGAAAAAAACAAAAGAAAAAGAAACAATTGTTATTTGCATTTATTTTATTTATTTAAAATACAAAAATGAAATACTGCACAAAGCCTGTTTGTTAAAAATATGCTATAATAATGTTATGGAATATAAAACTATTATTCACAAAACATATTTTAAATCTGGTTTCTGTTAAATATATACAGTCATACCTACAGTAATAAATATTATGTACTGGCACTTTAAGTTTCGCAGGTCAGCAATCTTCTTAACCATGCTGTTACAGTAACTTTGCAATTGTCCTAGTAGTTCTCTATAACTGCATCGGACATTCTGAAAAACAATAATATTATAAAGATTAATTTTAAAAGCTACTCAGCATGAGGAAAATTATTTCATTTCACATGTCCTAGGACAAGTAGCTTAAAAAATTCAGTTGTCCTGAAGACATATACTTCCCAAAATGTACTCATTGGGAAGTATTTTAAGTGGTGCTAGCGAATGGCTAGATTGAGGTACTACATGCATATTTAAGTATCCAACTCACCCTTTTTTAATATTCTTTTCCTGGTCGACAGCTTGAAACGCACGCTTACATTTTTGGCGAACAAATTCATTTTTGGAGTGGTCGATATCAAAAACACAAATTGCAATTCCCATAGCCTTGACACTTGTTGGAAAGTTGAGGTTAAAATTTAATGTTTAGTTTCAACAGAAAATACCTGACATCAGATACTTGCAGAGCCTTCGCCTCAAAATTCAGTTAATCTGTTAAAAACAATCAAAAACAATATAGGCCTAGAGATAAAAAGCAGTTTGATATAGTGATATTGATGATATAATAATAATCATTCATTAATTATCAACAATAATTAATCAAACAGTACTACTACTAGGCCTAGCATGCCTTTATCTAGGGCTAGGCCTAGACTAAAGGCCTAGAGATATAGCCTAGCCTTCCCAATATTTTTTTCCTGGTCGACAGCTTGAAACGCACGCTTACATTTTTGGGGAACAATTTCATTTTTGGAGTGGTCGATATCAAAAACACAAATTGCAATTCCCATAGCCTTGACACTTGTTGGAAAGTTGAGGTTAAAATTTAATGTTTAGTTTCAACAGAAAATACCTGACATCAGATACTTGCAGAGCCTTCGCTTCAAAATTCAGTTAATCTGTTAAAAACAATCAAAAACAATATAGGCCTAGAGATAAAAATCAGTTTGATATAGTGATATTGATGATATAATAATAATCATTCATTAATTATCAACAATAATTAATCAAACAGTACTACTACTAGGCCTAGCATGCCTTTATCTAGGGCTAGGCCTAGACTAAAGGTCTAGAGATATAGCCTAGCCTTCCCTATGCTAGGCCTCTGGGCTCACATAGGCCTACCAATACTAGTATTACTAGCCTAGGCCTAGTACTAGTTATAAAAATTGTATCCCCCCTGCTGGCCTAGGTTAGGCCATTATACTATCTAAATCAACAAATTTAAATTTAAAAAAAATAAAAAAGTTTAAAACAAATATGAAATAATCTGAACTAGGCCTAGGCTTGGCCTAACCATTACCCTGTTATTATTGAGTTAGGCTGTTCAAGCATAGCCTAGGCTTGGACAGGCCTAACGATATGGCATATATGTAGCAGACAAAGCCTAGCCCCACCTCCTACACAGCCATTTCTACCCATCCTGGCTATACACTGCACTATTCTAGGCCCCTCAGGTCACCCATCCATGGCATTTGGCTGGCAATGTTCGATTTTTAAATTCAATTTTGTAATTAATCTAAACCAATAATCATTTTTAAAAAAAGTCTAAGAAAGGACCAGGCTTAGTATTGTATTAAATAGTTTAGGAATTTGAACATAAAATTGATAAAATACTTACTTTTTATGAACAAAAACAACTCAGAGCAGGACAGCCTGTCATATGCTCTCACCCATTGTGCAAAAATGGCGCATTTTAACTTTATAACTTTTATCACGCAGTTGTCCAGAAACCTGTTAATACTGCATTCTGATTGGTCAAACAAATCCCAATTGGAATTAACACAATCCAATTGGATAATTGTTATCCAATTGGAATTTAAAGACAATCCAATTGGATAATTGTTACCCAATTGGAATTTAAAGACAATCCAATTGGATATTTGTTATCCAATTGGAATTTTAAAACAATCCAATCGGATATTTCTCTTCTAATTGGAATTGAAAAACAATCCAATTGGATATTTGCTATCCAATTGGAATTTTAAGATAATCCAATTAGATATTTCTTATCCAATTGGAATTTAAAGGCAATTCAATTGGATATTTTATTTACAATTATTTAAATCAGATAATACACTAGAATTAAATTTAAAAAAAAAAAAAGTCAACAACATCCCAATAAAAATTAATAAGGCACTAAATTTGATATTACACTGGAATTAACATTGTGTTTACAATTATTTAAATTAGATAATACACTAAAATTAATTAAAATTTTATTTACAATTATTTAAATCAGATAATAATCACTTAAAACAAACAAGCACCAACACATTCATTTCAATCGTAATAAAGCACATTTGTAAAAAAGACCGATTATGGCAATAAAAGGCAACCTCTCACTTATTTAACAGTTTACAAATTGATGGGAAGGTTGACTTCTTATATCGTTCTGTACGGCAAAAATATTCGTCAATTTTTCCCCCATTTCTCAGTGACCTCTTACTTAGTTCACCCCTCCGTTTTCTAATTGCATTTGGCACAATATCATTAAGCGTTTTGGCAAATTTCATTAGAAGTTTTTCTCTTCTCTCATCTAATCGTGTCAAATTTAGGGCTTGTAACGCAGTAGGATATGAAACATAGTTCTGGCCAAGAGTTACT
>NW_022699643.1:311384-326757 GCF_011630105.1 Anneissia japonica | reverse complement strand
AGATTGGGAAATTAGGTTCGGTTTTATTGAAGGATACATGCATACATTTACTTTTTTCTGGATGAATTGACATTTTATTTTCAGATGACCAACGCGCGAGCTCATTTAACTGATTTTGTAGGCTAGGCGCTTCATTTTTCTTATATACCTCACATAAGGTTAAATCGTCCACGTATTTCCAGCGGTTATTATAACCAATCGTTTTAATTAGTTTATAATTGTTTTTGTCGAATTTTGTTAATATTTCTCAATTCAGCCTTTGTGTTGCCACGAAATATGTTTCGATGTGAATAAACCAGAATAAATAAATAAATAAATAAATAAATATTTGTTATCCAATTGGAATAAGTAAAAATTCCAATTGGATATTTATAATCCAATTGGAAATCTGTTCCAATTGGATTTGTTTTTTTTAGTTCAATTGGTATTTGTTATCAAATTGGATTTTAAAAAAATCAATTGGAGATTAATTGTCCAATTGGATTTTTCCAATTTCTAATTGGTCATTTGTCATCCAATTCATTCCAATTGGATTTATAAAAAAAAATCCTATTGGACATTTGTTATCCAATTGATCTCAATAGGATTTTTTCCAAAATTCCAATTGGAATATTTTTTTCTTAATTGGAACCAATTGGATCCAATTCATTCCAATTACAATCCAACTGACTCATATTGAATCCAATTCAATTTCCAATTGGAATGAATTGGTCATTTTCGTAAGGGGCATACTCATGTTTGGCTGGCCTAGGGCCTAGGCATAGCCTCTGCCGTTTAGGCCAGAGGCCTAGGCCTACGCCAATGGCGGAGTGTTATACATATAGTGCAGTAGTACTCTTGTAATACTCTGGACTAGCATTGTTTTAGTTACCATATGAGAGTTTCCTGTGTTAAAAACATGATTTACTATACTATACTTCTTTATAAAATATAAATTGTACTTTATAATAAGAGAAATCTGTATATTATCAATACCTGGAACAGTAGCAACACGAAAGTTCTATGCTACTGCACTGTAATGCATAGGCCTATTTTAATACACTACTTAGATAGGCTTTTCTTTTTCCATCTTGATTTCAGAGGTCAAAAAACATTTCAATTTTTTTTCAATCATATAGTGCTGTGGACTAGTATTTTAAGAACATTTTGCTGGAAAACATTTTTAGATACGACGCCCTGTTATGGAGTTATGATTTTTTTAATAACATGTCAGAAAATCAGCCGAAAAGCTTATCTTA
Organism: Anneissia japonica; assembly: GCF_011630105.1. NCBI lineage: Eukaryota > Metazoa > Echinodermata > Crinoidea > Comatulida > Comatulidae > Anneissia > Anneissia japonica. The sequence continues at coordinate 325,519 of NW_022699643.1, read as the reverse complement.
TTTCTGTTGGTTACGCACCGCTGATTCGCAATGTTTGTCATCACTTCAAGATGTCTACCGATTAGTGAAAAAGGCCTTTGTCCGACAACCTAGTCGTCCGAAGGACGACAGGAGGTCCAGGCCTGTCCGACCGGGGGTGGGGGAAGAGCAAATTCCCCCTGCACCTTCCCATCCCCCGCTGGCGCCGCCACTGGCGTAGGCCTCTAGGCCTCTGGCCTAGGCGGCAGGGGCTAGGCCTAGGCCCTAGGCCAGGCAAACATGAGTTTCCTATATGCCGCACTGCAATGTCGGCCTACAACTGTAGCTTAGAAAATCCATGAAAATCGTAAAATTTACCATTTACTCTTGCTTGCTATTTTTTATAATTTTACTGTTTACATTCCACTGATGTTCCAAAATCTAAAAATAGAATATGACGTAAGAAAGCCCGTATTTTGGACAACAGCGCCATCATACAACCTGTATTCTAGGACAGAGAAAGCCTCTAAAAATAGAATATGACGTAAGAAAGCCCGTATTCTGGACAACAGCGCCAAATTCCAGCCCGTATTCTGGACAGAGAAAGCCCGCGAGTAATTTATGGATAGGCCTATGCCATTGTGGTCGCCATCGTTATTATAGATGTTGGCACAATGGTTATTGTTGAAACAATAAAGGAATACTTTAATATAATTTATAAAAACTATTTTATTGCAAGTGTCAAACATAAAAGATATATATTTTCATAAATCTATAACATTTAAACCTACTTTGTATGTACTGTACAAATTCGGTCTAAAAATTACTTTAAAAATGAATATCATAGTTGTTCGTTATCATAATATAATCATGGCTCTATTTCACCTTCAACATTTAAAATTATGAACAATATATTTTATAAAACAAGTACGGAAACTGTACGCAGGAATGTAAATATGACAGAATATATTGACAAAGTAAAACCACAATTTTAAAAATGTATTTTGAAAATGTAAATATTAATACTAATAGATTTTGTATTACTAAAAAAGTTATTGTATAAAATTATTAATACTGGGATGTTCTACTATTATTAAATACACAATTACTAAACATAGTTAAAGTATATTAGATATTAGAGGTTATTTTGTCTTATATTTTTTTCCCAGAATATTTTCAGTATTGTGAACCAACCATATGATTCACTTTGCAGTTGCAGCCAGGCATTAGCCCACTGAGTGTGTCCTATAATTATACGAATTTCTATTACTAAACCACTACTTGAGCCAAACGTTTTTATACTTATTATGTCAGGTTCTCCTGACGAAAAATAAATTTGTTGGAGCATCGATATGAAGCGCCGTGTAAGTGCTCTGAAACGTTTGCTTACATCATAAAGTTGGTTATAACATAGAGCAAAGAAACAGAAGGAGATGCAACAAGCTTAGATCAAAGGTTCACGCTTGACGTGGTGATAAATTAATTAAATTAGTAACAATTACCATAGATATAATCACTTATCAGTTATGGATAATGAGGATTTTAGTGATTTTTCCGACGATGAATTTGATGTAAACGATCTACCACCAGTCGATTTTGAAGAAGACGATGTAGGCCTAGGTCTAGAAAATGTACGCCAGCAATACTGTGTTTGTTTGCAGCCGGGGACTACAGATATGATTCTCTGCAACAGCAAGCCTTGCAAAATTCGGTGGTTTCATCGTAATTGCATTGAGATGAAAGTACTTGAAGCAGATTGGATATGTAGTCGTTGTAACCCAGAAATCGGGAAAGGTGTGTAAGCTTCTTGTCAACTTTAATTATCCGAAATAATTCTTTAGGCAACAGAACGAATGAATGATGAAATGAAAACGAGTGTCTGTTGCTTCTCTAGGCCTAGGCTAGCTAGGCTAGTGCATAGAGCAAAGATTCTTTGCTCTATGGCTAGTGTCAGTGAAGAAGTAAACCCTAATTGGTGGGTCTAGCGAATTCAAAATACTGTATTTATATCTATCAATTATAAGTTCGTGGTTGGTGAATTAATATCATTAAAAAATATTTTTGTTTTATTTTCTGCATCTTTTTTCTTGTACAGATATTTCAAGTACAACATACAAAAAGGATAAGGCCAAAGACATACCAGCCAAAAGTAAACGTAAAAAAGGTAAGTTTGTGGACAATACATTAAAACCATTTTTTGTCATGACTATACAGTATACATATATATAATATGTATAAAGTATGTGTGTATAATGTGTATATGTATATATATATATATTGCCACTGAAGAAGAACTAGTGTTGTCCGAAAACTATGGTACTATTTTTGACTGTTTACGTTTTAGCTGTTGCTCATTAAATTTTTTCTGAATTCTGTAAGAGTGTGCATCCCATTTTTTTTTAATTATTAAAACAATTAAAAATACATTCTTTGTTTTCAGCGGTTAAAAGACCAACTGTTAAGTTTAAAAAAGATGATGCAATCGGCAACGGTCAACCAAAGGTATATTTGCTTTCGGCATTACGGAAGGTAAAGGAGCATCCCGTATATACAGCACCATACACAAACATCAATACAAGTTTTAGATCTTGCCACCAAGCTGCTCCAACATGCAGATTCCAAACAGTTTACAGACTTTGCATTAGATATTGTAACAGACTTTTGGGACATTGTGACAGCTGGGGATAGTAAAAAAATAAAACCAGAGGCAAATGAAATGGTCTGTCGTGTTTTTCACCAGTACACACTGTCTGGTGGTGTCAAATGGAAGAAATTGATGGAGTCATTAGACTTGGATACAGAAGGCCAGCATGTTGGGACATTAAATCACTTTGTAATGAGAACTCTGCTAAGTTTAATTCTGACAGATCGCCATGACAAGGACATGCCAAAGCCCAAGGTGCAGGAACCCAAACCTCTGGACCAAAACGAAGAACAAGTTGTTCGTTATGTAGCGGGTTATGTGCCCTATGCACTCTTGAAGAAATTTAAAAGATTTTCCAATTCAACTGCAAAAACATATTGCAAGTTCTTGTCAGCATGGAAGGTTAATGGTTCTGACACGACCCACTCATTTTTGGACTATTCAAAACTTTGGATAGCTAAGCAAAGTAGGGGTGGATTATTTAATGTTACTGATGATGTTTATTTATTTTTTAGAACTTTAGAAAATGAAAACAGAAAATACCTGACAATCAGTAGATTGAATTCAATGCCAAATGCCAATGTTAAGGACATTATTATGAACACAGTACTAGAAAATCCAACAGTACACAAGTACTGGTGTAACCTAACAAGAAATAAAATTGTTGGTGATGCATCTAAACATTTACTCGATATAGTAATTAGGTTGTGGATTAAAATCAGGATGCATGCGTTTTTAAAGGTTTATCTAGACTTAAAGAAGGCAAACAGTAATGAGATTTCAAGAAAGTCTGAAAAAGCACTGCGAAAAGACTTGTAAACATAGAGCAAAGAAACAGTTGTAACGATGTACTAAATTAGTCATGTAAATAATTAAATGCTATGATGGTTATACAATGAATGTGCAAAAAATAAATTTACTTCCAACAAGTTATTTTATTCCTTTTCTGTAGAGATTGTTTTGTTATTTCACAATGCACTGTATAAACCCTCCGTTGTTCTCTAAATAGCCAACAATGTTTTCATCCAGGACAAGAACCTCTCATAGTCATCAAGGATGTGGTGTGACAATAACATTTATTCGAACAAAGTAATCCTTAAATTATTAAACAAAAACAAATGTAATCATAAAAATTCTATAACTGACAGCTTTCAACTTTTATGAATAAAAAAAGGAATATTTTAGCAATAGTTGAGCAGCTATATAATGACACATCAATTCAAGCATTAAATAAGCCTTTTCTAACTGCGCATGATCGTATTAAGGTCATAGAACTCTATCGACATAAACACCACGTATACAACATACTGTAGGTGTATGTTAATTGACATAGTTGGAAATGTGAAATGGCTCATTATTCTTAAAATACTAATAAAATAGATATTTAACTAATTTTATGTACAATAATATAAAACTCTCAAGGCAATTACACATAAGATAGTATAATACATGCTCCAAGTATTCAAATGCACGCCATCGTGAATGGATTCAACATTTCGGCATCAATTATGTCAGACATAATTAATGCCGCAATAGTGAATCAATTCACGAAAGCGTGTCTTTCAATACTTGGAGTATATACTATTCTATCTTACCCGAGACTAATCAGTGGGCCTTTCGGCAATTACACATACAACAGGAATACTGTTTTAATTATCGGCCAAAAATGGTAGTCAGGATTATGCATGATGGAATGGTGACCAGATTTAATAAATATGTACACTTTTACAAAATCTATTTACAGAAATATAACTATAGTATTATAAATTACTATCTAAAATTTAATAGTAGGCAATTTTCCTTCCACAAAGAAACAAAAGGAAAGTCAAAATCTTGTGCCTGGCTAAGAAATTTATATAAATGTGATGCTGAATAAATTCATCTCCTCCTTGGTAGAGGTGTGTCATCTAACATACAACTACGTTCATCAGGGCCTCTGCAGTTTCCCCGCTTTGATGCTTTGGCACAGCTAGACGCAACATATAAGGCTTGCATATTTTGGCCGAACTGGGCAACAGTTGGGTTGTCACATGTCCCACCAGCTCCACGTTGTTTACTGAAGTACTGCTCTAACGGATCCTGATTAAACTTCTCGCTCAACAGAAAATCCACATCAGGACGAGAAAGCAGTTCTGAAGCCAAGTCCACAAATGAATTGACTACAACAGTAAAAAAAAATTCATTTAATTTTTATATAAATGTAACACAAATGTGCATATGATGCAGTTCTAAGGGGTAATAAACCAAAATAGCAATCATAGGCATTCCAATGGTTGTCGTAGGGAACATAGATGCTGAGATCGAGTGTTATATATTTGTCAAACCATAAAGATCAACTGTCAGACCCTGAGCCGTATAGCACTCAAACTCATACCTCTACCTTTAATAATGCAAACAACTTCCTGCGCTGTTGTAGCATACATAAAATGCTGAAATACTATTAAAATATGGTGTGTTTATCATGATTTTTTAATAATGATAACATTACTGCCATTCAACGAGCTACATGTTATGTTGGCTTGGAAATCTAGATTTTTTTTAAAAACTATTTTTTGCCAACCTGTTATTCTCAGTCCTTCTTGGGTCTCCCTGCTTAACAGCATTTTCTGCTTCTCAGACTTGCTCACATTATCAAGGTTATTGACTTGAGTCTCCCACTCGTCTAGGAATCCTAAAAAGTCCTCCTTAAGCCACTAGAAATAATCACAAATTAAGAGATTATTTAGTTAGCATACAATTGCTTTAACTTACTGCGTAAAACAGAGCAAATTACTTTATGAAGAGATCCAGTGTAAGATATTGAGAGTCAGATGACAGTAACTGGATTACGGAAAGCCTTTTTTAAATGTAAAGCAACTACGTATACCTTGAAACGCCAGTCATCACTAGATCTATACGGCGCTAAAGCTGGTTTGAGACTGTGACTATCCTGATGTAGACGGGAAACATTCAAGCAGTCGAAAAATGTGTCGAACATCCTAATAAATTTTGCTGTCGAAGCTGTGTAGTATTGTCCATGGCACTCAAGAGCATTGGCTACTGTGCTGCTTAATACCTATAAAAAATTATTTGGTTGAAAAGTTTTCTTGTCAATTTTATTTATCACAATATATTCCAAGAATTATTTTTTTTAACGTTTACTATTGTTGTGCTTACTATCTGTAAAAATTATTCATTTGAATTTCTTGTAGACTTAAATTTAATTACAAAATATTAACAAAACTTCCTTTTTAAAGACTGGATGTCCCAAATATATTTTGGTTATCTACTAATTCATTTAATATAAGCATAGAGCAAAGAAACATTGTTTATCGACATTTACAACTGGTCACAGCGTCTCATTCCATTCAAAACAATGTGGTATACAAATTGTGATGATACACAGAATCATACAGCAAAGAAACAGAAATGAACTGCCTGAAACTACACAAGACAAATAAATCTACAAAATAAATAAATAATACTACAATACATTTTCATCAGTGCAAACATAGAAATACCTGCACAGCCATGTACACGCGCATTCTCAAAGAAGGGGTCAGGTGGAGATGCTCATAAGAGATCTTATGAAGGCGACGAAGTCCAGGTGAATATCTGTCTAATCCTGTGTCCCAATTATACAGTTCCAACAGATAAGTCCATTTGATATCCATTTTGTTGTACTGTGAAAAAAGTTAATAATCACATGATTTCCATTTCCCCAATCATCGTTGGTTTGATGCCATGTATGTGGTGAGTACAGTACTGTACAATTTAGCTTAATTTCGTGTTTTAGTGTTTATTTGTAACCATATTGAAATAAAATTTGATAACTTACATGGAGGTGCCGTGTCTTATAGTGATAGTTACTGTTCTCAAAGTTGTTTCGCGTCGTCTTCATCAAATGTGAAACATCGCAAATAAAATATATATTCCTTGTTGGATCTATTTCATTGTGAGTGACATAAGTAATAGACGTTGATCCAGGAGTAGAATGTAGCCTATAAAACTTTCTATTTGGCGACGCACCATCCGAGATAAATGCTCGAACCCTGAAGCCCGCCGTCTCTACATACTCTACTGCTTCCCATAGGCACGAAAACAGTTCATCACTTGAGGCTCCTTTAGTGGGACAATATCCAACTGGGGCATGTAATTTGCAAAAGATGCCGCGCAACATCAACACTAAAACATGTGTTGCAACTGGAGGCTCTTCTTCTCCTTTACATCTCCTTGTATTTATTTCATTACCAAGAGTTCCAACATCAGTGAAGCCCACAATCTGACCAGATCGGCTTGAAAAACCTAAGCCAGACTTGATCTTCATTTCATCAAACATTAGAGAAACGTCTTTCTTCAATTCACTGTTTTCTTTATTAAGGCCTATATCTGAAACAATCCGTTGCAGCATTTCAGGACAGAATCCGGAGGCGGTATCTGCAAAATGACTGTATGGATGAAGGGTTCTAGGGTGCGGCAATCGTAAAAAACCAGTTTCCCTCATAAGATTGTAGGCTGAGGCAGAACGGTTTTGCAAAGCGATGCACCATCGAATTATGGCTGGATGCCATCGCATTTGTTTACCTTTTTCATTTGAAAGTTTTTGTTGCTCCCACAACAACTTTGCTGGTGAATCATCTGGCAAATCGTCCAGTTCAGTACATGCATTAAATGCCTCCATGAGCTGAGTCGATTGATGATGAGGAACCACTTCACTTTCAGCATTGTACATTTTGTTGACTCTATCTTCCAATGATGTATTTCGTCTCTTCAAACTACGCCTATCCATTTGAAGATGTACCGCTTTATTTTCAAGTTGGCGCCTTGTCAAAAACTTATTTGGAATTGTAGATGATGGAGAAACTTGCTCATCACACTTCTTTGTATGTAGTGCACTTCGCATAGCTGCCAAGTCAGTTCTGTGTATTCTGCATACATGACAGCGATCGCCTTCTACCAACAAATGACAATTGTTGTGACGGATGGTCTCATATTCGCTAAAATAACGGTCGTTAGAAGTTATCTTTAATGGAATCTGACCATCTGGTCCTCTCTTTGAATTTACAAGATCGCCGAAATCTTCATTCCCTACACATATACTTTTCCATGCAAGCAGGTGGCAAAGTCTCTCCGTATCTTCTACACATAGTGTATGCATATACTGCTCAAGTATTGAAGTTTTCCGAGAACATTCCACACCAGAAACAATCAATTTCCACGTGAAATTCTGGAAAATTGTAAGAGTGACTACAACTTTACCACATATGTTCAGCCTTAAAATTTGTAGGCATTCATCAGAACGCCAGGACAAAAGTCCAGCCTTCTTTGCTGCTTCTTCATGGCATTTCAAAGTTGGTTGTGGTTCCTCTATGCACATGCATTCTTTTGCATTAAATGTCATGACTGTAATGTTACAGTTAGCCTTCATGTTCTTCTGCATCTTTGTTTTCCATCGTTTTAATTTCAGTTCACAACACTGGCAGATATATGGAGGGTGTACATTTACGTCGTCGTTGCTGACATCAACTTCCAATGCAGCCATAATTATTCTTGAGAAGTTCTTTTTCATCAATGGTTGACGACCTTCTTTGATGGCTTTTGCACATCCACATAGTCTGCAAACAGTTTGCAAACAACTACAAAACTTGCTCATCGTATCTCGGTCTGTGCATTTTAAAAAGAAATAAAGTATATAATCATTCTTTGCTCAACGTCAAATCAAAATAACCTCATTTTTATGATGTTCATTTTCTCATTCTAATTTCAAAAGACTAAATTGATTGTGAGTGCCAATTAATCAGCTTCCTTCATCCATTACTATAAAACAGAGAATTGGAAGCTCAAAATAATAATAAAAAAAAGATACAAAAAAAGAGAAAATTATTATGAATTAATGATTTAATATTAGAACTGAACAGTAATTATCTTAAAAAGAAATACGTATACCAAGAATAAAATAATTAACCACAAATTACAAGTAAAAAAAAATGATGAATGCAATATTTACTCTTAAGAAATCAAATAGGCCTAGCCCCTAGGCCTAGCCTATCCTAATAGGGCCTAGGCCTAGTAGTTTTGAAACTAATTTGAGCCACGATAGGGACCTATGGTAGCATAGGTCTTGCTGTATGGTGGTACTGTCGGTACTAGGTAGGCCTAGTGCGAACCGCCCTTCCTTCTCGTCAAATATATTCCTAGGCCACCTAGGCTAGGCCAAGCCTAACCAAAAAGCTAACGCTAATAGCCTAATATTTAATAATAGGCCTAATCCTTAATTTATTTTTTTTTATAAGAAGTTTGAATGGGTACGATGGTTGGAAATTGGCCAAAGTCATACTAGGCCTAGACTAGACTTCCGACCGTATTTTGTAATCGGTGAAATCGGCACAGAAAAACCTCCACATTAAAAATTAAATTTCGTCAATGCACAATATTGCACATGACTCTCGCATCTACAAACATGAACATCGATAAATTCTCAACACAACAACTTAATTTTCAACTTTATGAGATTTACGGAACATTACATTATAAAAGAATAAAAATAACACATTTTAGTGATACTGTAAAATACTTGAAACTTACATTTGTGTGTAAAATCTGTTCAAATAAGCCGATTTTCTTGGTTTAAAAAGTAAAATTTTCAGCATTAAAATATCTATATAAATTACGCAAGACCGCTTGGATTCAAAGAAAAAGAAATGAGTGCGCATGCGTTTTATATTTAAGGTCAGTTTGTTTGTTGAAAATTACTTACTTTATACACAAAAACAAGTGACTCGCCGATGAGGGACACGGCAAGAACCTCCAGTTATAAAGAGATAAGATCGTAGATAACACACGGGCGATCGTAGTGCTTTAGTATAGCAAAAACGGCGTGTTTACTTAGCGTGTAATTGGATTTTAGATAAGGGTGCAGGTCGTTGCAACTCCTTCTGTTTCTTTGCTCTATGGTTATAAGTATGGCAAACATGGCTGGGGCAATTAAAATCTGATGACGACATTGCTGTTGCATTAATTTTCGCCAGAATTTCATTTGGAAGATTCTTGATATCTGCCAGAACAGGAGAATGAGGAGAATCAATTTCAATTTCATTATTTGAACCGAGCCCTGTGATGTATTTCCAAATTGGTTGTGAGATACGGGAGGCGAGGCATTACTCTGAATGTGAAAAGCATCACTATTGTTAGCATCAAACCCGTTTATATATTCATCATGTGGTTGCCCTAAATCAACTCTACTTCTATTTACACAAATTTAGTGCTCCCCGTGGCCTTCCCCATAATGACCTAGATGTATTGTTCCTAACGGCAAACAATGGGTTTATGACAGTTCTGGCATCAGCTCCCAGAGAGGAATAAACTACTATAGTTACACTATAAATAGTTGCCAGTGTCTGCAATGTAATATGGTCAACATAGGTTCCATCGTTTGCCATTCCATGTGTATAATTCGACCACGGCATCCCAACAAACAGTTTCAGGGGTATATCGTCGATGTTGTCGGGGTTTTGCTGAAGATAGTGTACTACTTCACACCACAGTTGTTCGGCCGTCTGGTGAATCCCAAAATCTACAAGGGCAAACCTTACGGCATCAAATTGGCGATTTCCATTACCAGTTGGATTGTAACGGAGCGACAAACCCTCCTCTGAAAAGTCTCTGTCATTAAAATTGTCTTCACCTCTAATCGGTATATACAGCTTTTCTCTTGCTTCGCTTAATATTGTGAATGTCATGTTTTTCTTTAGTTTTTTAATTTTCTACAGATATCCACTCTTCAGTTTCTTGATATGTATCGGGGTTATGAAATTTAACTTTGTATTGGAACAGTCCATGTTTTTTGGGGGGTTTTTTTCACTTTTCAATGACTCTTCCTTTTAAAATATAATTTTTTTTTATTTGATTGCTCCTTTCTTGTTTGTATTGTGGAATTTAATTATTACGTCTTCATTGGTGCTATTGGTTTATTCATTCTTTCGGTGGATTGTTTGGCTCTGTTTCGAACTCTTTTGACATGTTTTGCATTGCGGTTAATGTCCTTTGGTCTAGGATGTTTAATAGGAACGAATTCATGTTCTGACCCGATACCTATAGATACTTTTGTCAAGATATTTGCTTTTCGTCCGTAATAATATTTCGAAGGGTGTTTTCCAATCCAACTCTTCTTTACACTCTTCGTTTAAAATTCTGTTGAAATCAGGTAAATGAGCAACCCAGTTTATGCCTTGCTTTCATAAAACCATGAGATCATATACAATTTTCTTCCGGAGTCGACGGTGAACCCTTTCTACCTTTCCCTGCGACTGAGGGTGGTAAAGGCGAGATTTGATTAGTTTTATTTTCATCTGCTTACATACTCGTTTTACCTTTCCCTCGAATTCTTTCCCCCTATCACTCTGTAAACGGTCAGGAGGGCCGTGCTCTTTGTATATAGCATCGATTAATTTGGCTATTGGAGCGCTGGATTTTCGTTTTAATGGTCCTAACCAAACGAATCGGCTAAAAACATCAATTATGCTCAGAATATATCTGTTAATTTTCCCTTGTGCATTATGACGTCCTTGTTCAGATCCATTAAATCAATTTAAAAATATATGAAAATATTATTGCTTAATTAAGTATAATAATGAAATTATAGAGATTTTACATATAATAATGAAATTAATTATAGAGATTTTACATGTTAAGGAATCAATTCATAATATTAATCACTCATGAATGTAATTTTTATTGAAAGGGGGAGCCGAGTTGGCTGGCCACCGCTGTATCGCTTCACAGGCCCGTAGCCAGGGGGGTTTTTTGGGGTTCGGGCGAACCCCCCTTTTTCAGCGAACCCCCCTTTTGCCAGCGAACCCCCTTAACCAGAAAACGATCCCCCGTTTCCAAAATAGTGAAATTTATTACAAAATAGGAGCATTTTGGCACTGTTTATTTGTCGCTATCGTTCGTAGTCCGATCGTAGAAATCAAAACAACCTGCAGCCAGCTGAATGACGTAACCAGCAAGACTTCAAAATGAATATTAATGAGAGGTTTGTTGCCTAAACTATTTGACCAATAGCGTACTCCGTAGTTTATTTACTTTGGCACGACGTCATCACAAAAGTTTGGGCGCTCGACATTTTTCATTTCTCTGGGATCGAGGACATGCGACACGCCAAAAATAGCCTAGGAGGAGGATGAAGCCTCCTAGGAGGATGAAGCGCCGAGAAAGGATAACCGATTTTTTTGCTTCAAGGCCAGCAACGAAGAAATCCCGAAATTTAAGAAGTTAGAAAATTCACCCTTGTTTTCACCACATGCTCATGATACTGCCTGGCGCGGGATCGGTGTACTTTTTCCGGCTAGGCCTAGGCCCTAGGTCTTGCGTTGCTAGGTAGGGTAGGGTCGTAGCCTATGGAGGCCTATTATTTGCGAACGATTTTATTATTTATTTTGTAATCGAGCTAGCATAGGCCAGGGCCTAGGCTAGATAGGCTAGCAAGGAAATAAACTTGGTAACGTTTTCACGTTTCGTCAGAATTAACTGACATTATTCATAATAATATATTTATTATTTTTTCTCAATATATCATAATGTGCAAGGTCTGTGTTTTGAACAGTCACCTCTAGTGGGTATTGCTAATTTTAACCGCTGTATCGCTTCACCACTGATAGTCGTCATGTAAATACTGATGACCTCCGCCAAGTTTAAGATAAGAATTATACAATGTTAACTGTTAATTTGGGTGGACGCTCAATCGGAAAATCACTTAATCAAACGGACCGCATATTGCATTTAACAAAAGGTATACTGAATGTATACGGTACCATACAACGTATGATGCTACACGGAACAGATTAGAGTATAATCAGCTGACAAATCACCCCATTATTCTATTGTCATCATATTCATATATGTAGGACTGGTGACTGTCCTTATAAAATGCAATATGCGAGGGTTATATAATCCTAATCTGGCTTATGCCGTCCTGTATATTATATATACAACCAGATTACACAGTTTAATTACTATACTGGAACAGCCTCAAACGCCGGGAACCAGCCAAACCAATTTCTAAATACGCCATTTTGGAATTCATCCGAATTATGACTGTAAACACACGCATTTACACGTATTTTTGATTCAAAATAGTACGTATACAGGTATGTATATCATGTCTTCCTCTAAAATTTTAGACTTATATTAACTCTAATGCTTTAAAAAACATTAAAGTTCAGTCAACCTAGGCCTAGACCAAGGCCCTCGGCATAACCTAGGTTAGGCCTAGATGAACAACTTTCGGCTCGATCATGTGTGGGAAAAGCTGGGCCTCTGGCTTAGGAGTGAAGGGCCTAGGTATTTAGAATTGCCAAGAGGCTCCCTACTTTGAGTGTCATAGTGGGTCCCCCTAATAGTACCTCCCTGGTGTTCTGTATTACCTCAGTGTAGACCTATTTGAATTCACTATTTCTACTACTAGCCTCCTATTTTAGGCTTAAGGCCTATTAGTACATAGAGCCCTATAGACATAGGCCTCTAACCTAAGCATAGCCTGGACTCGATTTTATTACAGAGTTTCATCGTAACCACGCCTAGGCTAGGCTTGCCCCCCCTCCCCACTCCCTCCCTTTCTAGTCCAAGACTGGCTTAAATACTACATTATTTACTAGATTTACTGCTCAGTGCAGCTAACTGGTTATTGGTATTAATGTTATTAGTTGAAAACTAGCCTTGGCAAAGGAATAAAAAGAAAGGTCCAGGGAGGAAATTTTACAGATTGACCACTTACGCCCCACCATGGTAACTTTGAAAATATTGATAATTTATTAATAATTGTAATCATACAGGTAATGGCAAGCATTCTTTAATGAATGTGTCTGTATATAATAATCATTTTTTAAAAAAAACTGTAAATCGGATATTGATCATTTTAGGGATGTTGCTTGTTTGCTTGCTCACACCCTCACTATTACAAAATTAAAAAAAATAAAGAAAAAAGGAAAATTATACAAGGATAAAAGGATACAATAGTGATAATAATAATATTTATTAACCGCTCTTGAACTTGAAGCCGGTGGATATTAGAGGGCGCTCTGTTATCGGTCAAGGCAGAGCCATAGATAGAACATAGAGCTATTATTATTATTCTTATTGTACCTCTATGAGATAGAAAGAGTTGCGACATTGAGAATTTAGAAGCCATTTTGTGTCATACGCGATGCGCGTTCTGTGTCGATCTAACGTGATGTGCGTTCCTGTGTATAATATTGTATAATACAGTTAGCGGCCTCCTGTATAGTTTAATTTCATTTAATCTTTTTAGCAGTCGAATTTCATGTAACTATTTATAGATTTTTTTTATGATTTCGCTACTTTATATCCAATTTCATATTATAAAATAATACTGTAATAATTTACTACCGGTATTTTTAAGCAGTTCTTTAATCCTCGCCCATAGACAGAGAGAGCCCCTCGATGGCAAGCATTCTTTAATTAGGCAATCCTTAAGTAGCTCCTATTATTTTTGCAAATAAATGATATGTGACGACCAGCAAAAATTAATTAAATA
>NW_022699643.1:297645-308566 GCF_011630105.1 Anneissia japonica | reverse complement strand
TTGCTGTTTTTATGTGTGATAACAGAACCTATAATCGAGGTAAGGTTAGGCCTAGCCTAGCAGCGTTGGATAGGCTAATGTTTTCGGCGCCTACGATATTTCTTCTCACGACCTATCGCAAAATCAACATGAAAAAATCATCCGCATTTATTTTTTGTGTGGAACACAAACAAACACATTTCAGTCTTATTTTACATTTTTTTTTTCATTCTTAGGAATGTCTAAATTCAGTTAAACTAGCAATTCCGTATTATATTTATAAATCTTTATAACATTATACAAAAATTAGATTTTTCTTAAAAACTGAAATTTTGCCGGGAATGGGGCTTTAAATATTTCACAGACTCGGTCGTACCGTACTGTACACACGTTAGTCTATTATCCGATAGAAGCTGCAAAAGGATGACCGTATCCAGTCAGGCATCAAGTGTGTTTTATGTTTTTTTCAAACCACAACACTTCCATACACAAAACAATTCTATTCTGTCTGCTGTAGAACCTTATCCAAACTGCAGTAGTATAAAATTGAGGTTTTTGGAGTGCAGATAAAGTTTTATATCCATACCAGCTAGGAAAGTCCCTGGAGTCCGATCCATCACATTTAAGACAGTTAGTTTGGACAACGAGAGTACACAACATTCCATAAATGTTTTCCTCTTATCATACAGTTTACTAGTCTTTTCAAGAGTAAGGGGGTATTGTCTCTCATTAGTATGGCTTTAATATTTGTCAAAATAGAAAACTATGAAATAGGGCACAACAAAAGATCCAGATTAGCTTGGGTACGGACGCACAAAACAAACAGATGTCTGGAAAGTCACGTTTGCCTGTTTACAAAAAACTGCGTAACATACTAGTAACGTACATACTACATACACACGAGCAGGATTTTAAAAGTTTCTATGCTTGCAAGCATAGGAACCAAAGATCTTATAAACACAAGATAGCGTTCTCCGCGATTTACGCGTGCAAATTCTGTAATAAGGCATGAATGGCGCCCTCTTGCTAAATTGGAAACTTTTGACCCTTGACCGCTCTGACCATACCGTACACCGCGCTACTTTACCTTAGGGTATCAATCCTGTGAACAGCAGAACAGGAACCATCTCAGATCCATGGCAACAGATAGGACGCCCTCTTCCAAAACTGATTACTTTTTCTCTTTGATATAATAGCGCATGAATGGCGCCCTCTTGCTAAATAGGAAACTTTTGAACCTTGACCGACGCTTCTATTTGTTACGCGTAAATCGCGGAGAACGCTATCTTTTGTTTATAAGATCTTTGATAGGAACCAAAAACAGACAAGCGTTAGTTGGCGTCCTACACTAGCTGCGTAGGGCGTATCGTTTTTTACGCTCTCAATGAGCGTTGTTGGCTCTCTTGTTCTATTAGGCATTTTTCGTTTTGACTACGCGGCCAGTCTACTACGAACTAATGGACCGTGACGGCAACGCCAAGACACTGTTCGCGTACTACACCAAGAGCTGTTTTCGTTTTTTTAAGGCGACTACGACGACGCAGCACACGTACGTAGGCCTACGGAGGGGAGTTAGTCGACCATGGTTTTATTACCAGAGAATAATGTTCCCTTGTTTTACATTTGAAAAAAAAAAAACCTTTAGTCAAATACTGTAGGCCTATACAAAATAAAAAGTTTCCAGAAAACACTGAGTGATGTTTCGCTGTTGGCTAGGATCTACCTAGGCTAGGTCTAGCCTAGCCTAGGTGTCAAAAGAGTCGTTACCGTGAGAAGAGGGGTGTCAGGCCTGCTCAGGCAATTTGCCAAATGCAACGATGATGTAGGCCTACAAATAAACACTTTTAAACAGAGATATTTAAAGGCTTGATCCACGATATCAAAGGCGGACGCCCTAGCTAGCGGCACCATACAGATAATGTGTTTTCTCTTACCCGAAATCCACCCTGACACGGCTAGGCTAGCCTAAGCCTGCGCCTAAGGCCCTTTTTTCACTAGATCCCCTGATTTACCTAATTTTATGTTGTGGCTATCCATTCCTCATTTATTGCATGTGTATAAATAGGCCTTCATAAAACATTTAATTACTCACTTGTTTTAATAATTAATTCATTTGTTGGGGATTGTTGAAATTCGGAGAATGAGATCGTAAACACGTTGTTGCAATGAACTATGACCATAAATACCGCAGGTGTTTAGCATCAAATCACTTTATTATGCTGTCTTACAATGCAGTTATAGCATAGTGTTCTACTGTATAAAAAGGTATAGTACAGTATAGCATAGCATATATATTCAACAACTGTGTATATTCTTCCTGGAAAAGAAAGAAAATAAAGTTGTCTTATGTAAGCACATAGAATCTACATGTCTTATCATTCCAGTTATTGAACAGTTTTAAACAAAGATAAACATTAAACTCGATAACAAACTCTTAAACAGCGCCCTCTATAGTACAGACTTACTCTGCTGAGATTATTCTGACAAGCTCTAATTTATGAGTAGCGCCCTCTATAATATAACTTTCTTGAACGACATCGTTAATCTCGAGTATTACAGTTTTTACTATTATGATGAAATTATGAATAAACCTCAAATAACAATTATAATAACAATAATTATTAAAACCTATAAATCATTTGCACAAACTGTAACTAAGCAGTAAGCTGCTATTGTGAAGCACAGCGCCTGGAAAACCAAGCGTAGGCCTTGCGTTCCCGTGTGGGCCTATAATACTGTATACAAGAGTTCAGCCTAGATGGAAGCCTTGCAAATGTCGACCACGAAGTCGTCGCTAGCCTAGCCTATAAATATTATTAAATTACACTGAACTAAAGGGTGATATGGTATGGAGATCGCAACCGCCGACTCCATATATAATATAATTACTTGATGACATGTTAAACATACCTCGATAAATGATATAGTATATAATAATACATGAAGATCCAGTGGTAAAAAATAGTATAAACTGTCACAAAGATCTCATGTTGTTGTCTCCCACCGATAACCAGTTCGCGCGTGGCGGCATAGTAAATTATTACGCGCAGGCGTAACAACATGTCATGATGTCATGATATCCCATTCCCCCAAAGAGTGACGGAATGTCATCAAACTGCAAAAAAGGTTCAAAAATGTTCATACAAAATGTCTAAATTTGGTTTACAATAGTATAATTGGTAATCAAAGTGCCACGCTAATCACAACGAAGTGCAACTGATGATTTCAGTAAGTCCAAAAACGAATCACGTAATCCAAATGAGTGCGAATACATATCTCAAAGTCCAACAAACAACGATAATTATGTACTGTAATCATTACACAATAATGCACATATTGATTTCTTTGGGCAGCGTTCGGCGTACACCCATACACAGTACAGACATACTCAAACTCTATATTATGTCTGATCGTTCTGTACTTTTCATTAGTAGGATCAGTTTGGTGACAGGTTTCTTCGCATTGGTTCCATCAGCAAAGTTGATGTCCACAACTCTCACAAGATCATCTTTCCCTGGGTAGACTTTAATGACTTCAGCCATTTTCCAAAGACCGCGTTTCTTCTCTTTACCAATGACGAGCACTATGTCTCCTTCAATCAGATTCTCAGTGGTGAAAGTTTATGCATACATTCCATCCAGCGTCGCCAAAACCCATCCACCATAGCATTGCAAATCTCTCTACGTTTTTGTAAGTTTCCTTTGTACTCTTCACATGGAACTTCAGGACATGGCAAATCGCCTCTTCCAATCAAGAAGTGGTTTGGTGTCAACGGTGGATGATCAAGTGGCGATGATGACTTTGCAGTTAAGGGTCGTCCATTGATAAGACCGGATATTTGACAGAACACAGTCTCCCATTCAACAAATGTAAGGCGATCTGCTTTCACTAGGTGTCTCATTCTCTTTTTGACTTCTTGGACCATGCGCTCAACAGCTCCTTGGTGGTGGGGTCCACCGGGCGGTCCAAATTTCCACTGAACGTTATACCGTTGGCATTGTTCTCGGACTGTGGTCTGGTCCAATTTTAGGTTTAACTCATTTATGGTGTTGTTAGCTCCTCTAAAGCAGGTGCCATTGTCGCTCACTAACAAAGATGGAGCTCCTCTGATGCTTACAAATCGTTCCAAAGCTTGTAGAAATGCTTGGGTTGACAGATCTTGAACACATGTTAAGTGCACAGCTCTAATTACTGCACAAGTAAATACCGCACAGTAACCTTTGGTGGTGGTGTTCCTGTTCAGCTTTACATTCACCGGACCAAGGTAATCTACAAGTGTGGTTTTGAATGGAGGTGAACATGGGTTCACTCGGAAATCGGGCAAGTCTGCCATCCTTTACTCTATTGGTTTTCCTTTGTGTCTCCTACAAATGATACACTGACGCACAACTACCTTAGAGATGTTTGTCTCCAACAATCCAGTACCTTTTCCTAACTTCTGTCGCAGTTGTGAAATGTCCCCCATGAAGGGCATGTGTGTGTCTGTCACGAACAATTATCAGGCTAATATGACTTTCCTTTGGGAGAAGGTAAGCGTGTCGCACATCATATGAAAGTGGTGCATTGTCCATTCGTCCACCAACACGGTACACTCTCTCGTTCTCATCAAATATTGAATCTAACTTCATAATGTTGTGGTTGTTGAAATTGATACCTGTTTGTGCTTGTCGAATCCAATACAACTCTGCTTCCCTGAGTAGCTTAGAAGAAGGCCACTGTGATATTTGCTGGGTTAACCGCTTTAACCATAGGTTCTTTGGCAGTTCCTTCAACGAGAGCACCCTAGATGTGATCATCTTAAGCCTTGGCCAACTGGAATACTTGCCGGCATCAACTATTGGTTGAGACTCAGGAATAGAATTTATTTTGAGTGCTAGTGTCTTAGCATTTCGGACGTGAAATTTCTTCTGTTCTCTATCTTCAAGGTCAACTTGAATATTCTTTGGAGTTTTTGGCCAAGAAGCAGGTGGTAGTCGTAGATACTCAGGTCCCTCGATGACCCTCTTCATGTCATTGACTGTTCCTCCTCTCGAAACAATGTCTATGATGTTTTGGTTCGATGGTACATGAACGATATCTCTGATAGGATCGAACTCAGTCGTGATCTCACCAACACGGTATGCAACATAGGAGCGAAAAGACTTGGATTGCCCTCTCAACCAGCTAACTGCAGTCATACTGTCTGTCATGACCCTTGAGTATGCTATGTTGAACCTCAAAGCATTCTTTACGGTAAGCAATAATCTTGACAACAGCAGAATTGCCTGAAGCTCTTTTCGTGGAATACTTGACTGCTTAAGTGGTGTTAGTCTGGCCCGTGCACACACAAACGACAGATAAGCCACAGTCATCTCAGGATGAGACCATTTCATCCACACTCCAATACCCATGGCATCTTCTGAGGCATCGCTCGCACCATGTAGAGATACTTCCGGCAAAGGTCTTACTCCTTTGAAAGGCTCTGGAATGAGGCATCTAGGAATTTCAATGTTAGTTGTTTTTTCAAGATCTTTATTGATCTCGTTCAATATAGCACAGAGCTCACCTTTTTGGTTAAGTGGGGTATCCCAATCAAGGTTCAGCTGCCATAGTTTCTGTAGAAGAATCTTTGGTCGAACAAGAATACCAGAGAGCATTCCGAAGACATCATAGTAAGAGGCGGTTTGCTTTAAGATATTACGCTTGGTTGGGACAAGTCCTTGAATCGGCTTTACTTCTTTGACCTTTAATGTGTCGTTCACAAGGTCCCACCTGGTTCCCAAAGCAGTGGCAGCACTTTTATCTTCTGATTTGTCACACAAATTCTGTACATTAGATTGCCATTTTCTTATAGCAAATTTTCCTTTATTCAGGGTCTCGGTAAGTTTAGACTTTATCTTGTAAGCCTCATTCGCATCAACAACCGATTCATTGAGGTCATCCATGTAAAACTGGTCAGCCACAATTCTTTTTAGCTGATCATCACCAGGTGCATGCTCAGATACTACATGTCTCAAGGTCACGATGGCAGCAGTCGGTGAAGGCTTATCTCCAAATGTAACAGTTGTCAACTCATACACTTGGATGGGATGACTAGGATTCTCTCGAAATACAAATCGATGAAAGCGGGCATCGTCTGGTCTAATTTTTATAGCTTGAAACATCTTGCTGATGTCGGCGATTATACCAACTTCATTTTCCCGGAACCGCAAGGCAAAATTAAACAGGTCAGTATTTATGTTCTCACCCTTCCAGAGATAATCATTAAGTGAATGGAACCTTGCCTTTCCATCATAGACCACTCTCACAGGAGTCGTTGTAGATTCTTTGGTAACTGCAAAGTGTGGAAGAAACCACATCTTCCTTCCAGCACCTTTATCTCGTTGTAATTCTTCCTCTGACACAAGACGCGAAACACCCCCCTTTAGTTGCCCCCTCATTTGATCGCAATACACTGCCCAATCAGCACTTCGATTCTCAAGCTGCCTTTCTAGGCTTTTCAATCTTTTTACAGCATAACTGTAGTTATCTGGTAGATCATCTGGTGTTTTCCACGGTAATTGGATTTCATATGTTCCATCTGGAAGTTGTGTCACACTCTGATTAATTGCCTCTGTTGCACTGTGGTTTATCAGATGTTCAGAACATTTACATTTTTTGGCTCTAAGCCAATAGTCTCGAGGCCGATAAAGTCTTCAATTGGTCCTACAGCAGACACATTAACATAGTTGGTCAGTGATGATATGGTCGATTGTCCTCCTTGGATGAACCACCCAAAGGGACATTTCACGGCGACAGGCTCGCTTGCACTCTCCCCACGGATGTAGTCCTCCCAAATCATTAAGTGTGTATTATCAACGCCAAGAAGTATGTCAATAATTGGAGATGGAGCAAGATGTATATTGACTTCACTCAGGTGATCGTACTGCATCAAATGCTCTCTATGTATTACAGGAGCGTTCCCACAGGGATCATCAATTTCTGTGATAGTAATTGGATGTGACCAAGTTCCGTTTATATCTTCAATGTGGCAATTCAGAAGTCTTAATTTCCTTGTTATCTTCTTCCCAACAACCAGACTCAGATCATGATCTTGATAAACATCTTGTCTCGTTCGTGGAAAAATTCCTGCTCGCAAGAGTGTTGCCTGACTTCCACCATCTAATAAGATATGCACTAAGCGACGGGTGTTGCCACATCTAAGATAAACCATGAAAGTGGGTAGAGTCACTTGTAGTTTACTCTTCTCGTTATAAGTGACAGTGTTTGACTGCTTAGCAACACTATCTGAATTGACAGGACGAAAGGGTTGAGCAGCATAATTAAGATTTGGTTGATCCCTCTTTTCATATAAAACAGGGCAAATAGCCGGAAAATGAAGATCACTTCCACAAGAAGGAGTTCGGCAAGGTGCAGCAAACTGACAGGACTTTTTGTCATATGGGTGTTTACCAGCAGAGCAATTATTGTGGTCACATCTGTAACAAATCCCATTATTTCTCATTACATCATATTTTTCCTTCTGAGACATGGCTTTAAACTTATTACAGCCTTTTACGAAGTGTGTATTAGAACTTGGATGCAGGGCACATTTGGGATTTCTAGTGTAATTTTGCTTGCTCTTCTCTCCAGTTGATACTGCAGCAGCATTTGAACACTTCTTTGATGAAGGTTCGCTCTCCACTACATGTGCTGCCTTCTCAAGTAACAGCAATTGACTATATAGCCATCTGACCAGACCAGTAAGAGTGTGCTTTGTTTTATTGTCCCTCACGCTTTTATAGTAAGCTATTCTGTGTTCTTCTGGTAGTCGTTGCTTTATTTGGCTCGGCATGATTTTGCTATTTAACTCTCCAGACAGACCAACAGTCTCCGCTCGGGTCTCAAATGTTTGAAGTGTTTGAACGAAACGGCTCATGGCAGGAATGTTGATCTTGTCTTTAATCTCGTATGACTTTAAATTCTTCAGGTCTTTTAACAGACTATCCACCACTCTGTCTTTGTCTCCAAAGCGTTCATCTAGTACTTGCCAAGCTCTAGCAACATTGACACATCCTTTAATCATATTTCTCTCTTTGACGTTGAGCATGGATTCAGTCAGCTGGTAGAAGCATTCTATTTCTGTTAAGTTAGCTGCACAATGGGTAAATAATTCTTTGAATCTTCTGTAATCACGGATGTTACCATTAAATGTAGGAAATTTCATTCTTGCCATCTTAGGTACTGTTTTTGACACGACAGGTTGAGATGCTAGAGTCGCCATCGTGCTAGGACTGTATGCGGTTGACACAGTCTCCGTTCCCTCAGGTTCTGTGGAGACTGGTTGAGGAGTTGCAGGAGTTGTCATCGTGCTAGGACTGGATGCGTTTGACACAGTCTCCGTTCCCTCAGGTTCTGTTGAGACTGGTTGAGGACTTGCAGGAGTTGGCATCGTGCTAGGACTGGATGCGTTTGACACAGTCTCCGTTCCCTCAGGTTCTGTTGAGACTGGTTGAGGAGTTGCAGGAGTTGAGAGCAGAAATGACTCATTAGAAAGAGACTGTGAACGGTGTTTAATTTCTCGTTTTGCATGCATTAGCCTTTGGATGAAATCCATCTCACAATCTGCCATCCATTTCTCCTCAGTCTCAAACTCCTCTTGGTCTACTATGATATCCATTAATTCGGAGTGCTTTGATTCAGTTTTTCCGAACTGTTGTTCCGCCTTGATGATATATGGTTTTAAGACATCTAGATCGACGTCCTCTTCTTTCAGCCGCTTTTCAATCATGGACAAATTTCTTGTCAATTGCCCTTTGTGGTTCCGTCTGCCGAGCTTCAATTTGTTGACGTCAGTCATTGCAAGCTATTGGTGAAATTCACAAAGTTGTTGAAACTGTTGGGGATTGTTGAAATTCGGAGAATGAGATCGTAAACACGTTGTTGCAATGAACTATGATCATAAATACCGCAGGTGTTTAGCATCAAATCACTTTATTATGCTGTCTTACAATGCAGTTATAGCATAGTGTTCTACTGTATAAAATGGTATAGTACAGTATAACATAGCATATATATTCAACAACTGTGTATATTCTTCCTGGAAAAGAAAGAAAATAAAGTTGTCTTATGTAAGCACATAGAATCTACATGTCTTATCATTCCAGTTATTGAACAGTTTTAAACAAAGATAAACATTAAACTCGATAACAAACTCTTAAACAGCGCCCTCTATAGTACAGACTTACTCTGCTGAGATTATTCTGACAAGCTCTAATTTATGAGTAGCGCCCTCTATAATATAACTTTCTTGAACGACATCGTTAATCTCGAGTATTACAGTATTACTATTATGATGAAATTATGAATAAACCTCAAATAACAATTATAATAACAATAATTATTATAACCTATAAATCATTTGCACAAACTGTAACTAAGCAGTAAGCTGCTATTGTGAAGCACAGCGCCTGGAAAACCAAGCGTAGGCCTGGCATTCCCGTGTGGGCCTATAATACTGTATACAAGAGTTCAGCCTAGATGGAAGCCTTGCAAATGTCGACCACGAAGTCGCCGCTAGCCTAGCCTATAAATATTATTAAATTACACTGAACTAGACTGAGCTGGAATATGACGTTTTAGGATCATCATTACCTAATAAAAAGATGTGCCAAATTTGGAATCTGAAAAATGTCGGCTTCATTAGGTAATTTAAGGATTTGTATGTCCTTACAGCAAACCTGCCAGAAATTAATGAGGTAAACAAATCTGCGTTGTGACGTCATTTGTGCCTGAATTCAGGTTGCGTAATCTGATCCACATCAGTACACGCTGGGAAAACATATGCGCAAGCAGATTAGTAGTAGTTGTGTACAGGGTGTTTTTGGTATAATCTGTCCAAGTACAGCTACGGTATGTGGATGAATTGTTATGGTGACTAACACTTAAATAATTTAGCATCAATAATATTATACTAAATACAATAATGACAGTACTACACAAGATGTAGAAGCAAATAAATCCACATCACGATCACCATCACGATCCAGAAATAGGCATTTAGAATTCTATAATAAAATACACTAAATCACTGCTGATTTCAAATGCGTTTCATAGCTTGTTTCTGTGCTGTGCACTTGCTGTGATTGTGAAAAATGAGGTGCAATAGAAAGAGAACTACAAATTGAAGAACATTATAAAACAAAAACAACTATAAGCTTTCATTTAGGTAGTGAACTTTTTTTATATTTAATGTTCAAAATTTATATATAATTATATCATTAATGCAAAGAGGTTTAGAGACAGAAGATTCTTTTATTTCCACTTGTGAAAAAATTCAAATGTAAAATTCTTTTTCCTGATGCTTATACTATATATACTATAAATAGTACAGTACTCCAATAAAGAAACAATTTATGTACAGTATTTGTGTTTATTGTAATTTGAGAATGATTAATATATATATATATATTTTATAATGTATATATATATATATATATATATATATATATATATCTTGTATAAGCATCAGGAAAAAGAATTTTACATTTGAATTTTTTCACAAGTGGCAATAAAAGAATCTTCTGTCTCTAAACCTCTTTGCATTAATGATATAATTATATATAAATTTTGAACATTAAATATAAAAAAAGTTCACTACCTAAACGAAAGCTTATAGTTGTTTTTGTTTTATAATGTTCTTCAATTTGTAGTTCTCTTTCTATTGCACCTCATTTTTCACAATCACAGCAAGTGCACGGCATAGAAACAAGCTATGAAACGCATTTGAAATCAGCAGTGATTTAGTGTATTTTATTATAGAATTCTAAATGCCTATTTCTGGATCGTGATGGTGATCGTGATGTGGATTTATTTGCTTCTACATCTTGTGTAGTACTGTCATTATTGTATTTAGTATAATATTATTGATGCTAAATTATTTAAGTGTTAGTCACCATAACAATTCATCCACATACCGTAGCTG
>NW_022699643.1:292901-297195 GCF_011630105.1 Anneissia japonica | reverse complement strand
AGGCATGTGTTGATTCAAATGGACTTTTCTGCGACACATTCGTTGGAATGCCTGGTAGCGTTCATGATGCTCGTGTGCTAAAAAGATCTGCTTTATACACAAAACTAAAAAATGGAACGCTATTCAATGTTAACAGACGAGTGCAGGTGCAGGATGTTGAGGTACCTTTAATGTTAATCGGTGACCCAGCATATCCCCTAATGAAAAATCTTATGCTAACCCTATTTCGGGCGAAATAGATTAACACCGGCGCAAAACTACAAATTGTCCCAGTGCAGTGGGTTGTGGTTCAGATTGCCTTTGGTAGATTAAAGGGGAGGTGGCGGCTCCTCCTTAATAAAAACCAACATGACATAAGGAATTTGAGACATGTTATACAAACATGTTGTGTACTGCACAACATTCTGGAGAGTAACCGTGTCCCCTACAAACAACATTGGAACAAGGATGTCCTGTAGAAGGACCAACCAATAATCCTTGGCCGTATGACACCACAGGGGAAAAAATAAGGGAAGCCATAAAAGAAGAATAACGCATCTAGATTACGATAACAATGCATTTTGGATAATAATCAAATATATGAAATTTTGAATTCCAAAATATCTGTCAGTTGTTTAAAATAATTTGTTTTGAAATTAAAAAATTGAAAAGGACATAGTTGCTGTTGCATTTGTTTACAGTATTTCACTCATTCATCAATCAGTAATTGCATGATTCTTTTCTCTTTGGAAGCAAGCTTCATTTATTAAACAATAACACAAAAATTAACAAGTACATCACATGGCAACCTTTCCTTTATCACTACAAACCCAACCCAAAAGGTCAAATAAATAAATTTTCAACCCTTATTATGGGGATCTTTTTTTAAAGAATTGTACATATCAAACTACAGTATATAAATTAAAAATGTAACAATAATATTTCACACAATTTATTATTTTGACGACGTCTAAGCTGGGGCAGATGCAGAATTTGGCCGTAGGGGGTGTGAGTCCACACCATCTCAGCGCCAAAATGGTTGTGGGTAAGGCATGAACATTTTAAGAATACGAACCCAGAAATTGCACTTTCATAACTTTAAAATCTAACTGGTACTGTAATTTATATTAAAAAAATACAACAATCCATTTATATAAATATAATTTGGCAAGGAGGGGGTGCGATCTCTGCTAGGAAAACTGTGGCTAATAAATTCTAAATACAACAGAGAACATAACAAATAATTTTACTGTAAACAGCGCATCAATGGGATTGATAAATGCTTTAAATTTATATACAGTATAATTAATGAGTCAATATGGTCAATGAATGATGAACTGCATACTGTATATATACAAGACTAGATTTGAGATAAAGTTAATAATTGTTGCTATTCAAGTTGCCCAAAAAAGGATTTGGAAACAGGTTGGGATGAAGCTGCAATTACTGTGGTTGTGCTGGCACCATTCTTTCCAATACAGCCAGCAACCGCTCTTGGTTTCTTTGAGTTGTGGCGACATAGTTCTGCTGTAGCTTTAAACCTTCATTAAGCGTATTATGCAGACGGCTTATTGCTGCTCTTTCCTCTTCAGCAATTTCCTTTACTTGCTCTATTTGCTCCTTCATTGTTGACTTCCAGAATCTATTATTTTCCCTCATCTGGTCCTTTAAATGCTTTGCAAGTGACCTAACATTTTGTTCACTTTTGGGCAGCTTACCAGTGTTTCTTCCCTTTGCCACTAAAATATAGGAAAATTTGTGCTTTTATTATACAATATAGGAATTATTGCAAAATTAAAATATAAAATTCATAGGGAAATATAAAGAAATTACCATATATATAAAAAAAACGGATAACAGGGTAAAACAAGTACAGTAAGTAAACAAATACTGTACAGTATTTGCTGTGGCATCTGCTGTAACCAAACACTTTTGATCACTTATTTTATATTTTTGAGGTACATAACATTTTAAAACTAAAAGCTAATTAGTTATTTTAAAAAAATGAACTGTCACAATGTCTGGGGATTCTAGCAGGGATGTAGTTATGGTGGGCGGGGACACCCATCCTTGAAGTTTTCCACCCAGTCTGAAACTAATTTCATGGCCCTCCAACCAACGTTATTAACCCACTTTTCCATCCGTTTACTAATGTTATCACCCACCCATCCTTAAAATGTCTTATCTCAACCACCCTTAATTTTCTACAGCTACAACATAGGTATGTAATATCGAGAAAGAAGTTATACCCATCATGAATAAAACACAGCACTTACATCTTTTGATAGGAGTTTGTTCTGCATCTGAAACAGCACCTTTATCGGCTATATTAATGATGTCTGCTTCGGGTCTTAAAGTAGTAGGCATAATAGCATCGTCATTGTAGCTTTCATCTTTACAAAATTTGAAAATAAAATGGGACAATGAGTACACAACGTAAGTAGAATTATCCCACCTACCTTTTTAGCTGCACTATTACTATCAAATTTCCTGTACAGTAATAATAAAATTTGTATTTTTCTGTATTCATTTGTTTTTGTTTTTTTTTAAATTGGACAGTAAATTCATCATGTGAACAGTGTAAATTCACCAAAAAAATAAGATTTAATTCAATCATGAAATTCTATTAAGTTCTGTATTTTTAAATAACTTACTACTTTCCAGCCTCTGTTTACTAGGCGTTGATGTATCGGACAGAGCACCTGAGAAAATGGCAAATAGTGGTGTAGAATACATAATAATTTGTTGTAATTGAATTTTTATAATGTCATTAAACATCAGGAATTTTAGCGATATTATACAGAAATAAAGACTGATCAAAAATGAATTACTGTAAACCTAATAACTGACAACACTGTATCTCACTTTAATTTATTTCTTTGAATGAAATGTTTTATTAAAAAATAACTAAATAAATGGCGAATTTAAATGTCAAATGGATTACCACAACTTTGTATTTTAAACTTTTTTATTTGGATGTTTACTGCTTTTATGTTGTTTCCCCTGATCATTTTATTATTGAATTTATATGTTGTTATATTGTTATTGTAGGCCTGTTATTACTTTTATTATTATTATTATTATTATTATTATTATTATTATTATTATTATTATTATTATTATTATTATTATTATTATTAATGTTTTTCGAATCTTTACTTCTATGCCATAAACTGCTGTAGCCTCATTTTGTTTGTATTTTTAAGATTTATTTATTTATTTGGTTATTGCCGTTTCGACTTATTGCCGTTTTGGTCCATGCCATTCTGCTGAAAATGTGTTACAGTTTTGGTTTCTTTGCCGTTTTGGTTTACTGCATTGTAACTAGAAAGCCATCTAAGTATATTTATTATTAGGGTTAGAGTGCCATTTGGAGTTCCATTTATACAGTAATGAAGGTTATTTCTTACCATCGAAACATATTGCACACCTCACGTCTACACCATAACCTTCTTCTATAACACTTGGACCTTCACCTAAGCATGGTGGTATAATATGGACAGGCCTTCTGCATTCAAAACACTTGTGTGAACCACATTCCTTCGTGCACACCACACATATGGGTCCCAATTGAAAAAGAAAAGGATTTTATTGTAGTTATTATTACATATTCACAAATTCATTATAATGATTTGATCAACCTGACTTCAGCTTCATATTATTTCTTCTAAAGTTATAAATAAATGATGAATTTTGAAAATTACTCTAGGAGGACAAGGACAGGTAATCAATATATTATGCTAGCCTTACTTAGCCTAATTCTAATTTTAAACAATTTATTGTATAATAAATTCTGTTAAGAGGTATATAATAACAAAAACAAATGACATATGCGGCCGTAGGCACCCGGTAGCCGATCATTTCGGTCGCGCTTCGTTTCGGTCGCGGTTTATTATGGCGCGCCGAAGGAGTTGCGAAAACGAAAAGTTTAATATGCCTAGGCTCTATATATTTTAGTTCGTGAATCGGTTTATCATAGGCCTAAGTATTATTGTTTTGCTATCATTCCACTAACAAAATATCTTTCTACTATATTCTCTTTCTTCCATTTACGGTGATATATTCATGATTACAACATGAACTTGTAATTGAAACAATGGAATTTAGTATGTGCTTCATGCTATTCTTTTTGTTGCGTTTTCATATACTATACTTTAATAAATGGTCAATAAAATGTATCTCTGATTTTAATTGAATTAAATATTGTTACCATCTGAAATCTATTTCATAATTTAGTTAAAACAATAATCATTCAATATTTAAACTGATCATTTTATACAATAAATATATTTATTTTTCTTGCAGCTTCCAGAGT
>NW_022699643.1:289382-291027 GCF_011630105.1 Anneissia japonica | reverse complement strand
ATTCAAGCATTAATAAAAATTATATCAATATATATAGCAAGAACCAAAAAAACGTATCTCAAACTCGGTCAACTTCGTAACATCTGCGTTGTTTCTGTAAAAAAAGAAAAATAGCACCAAGTTATACACTGTACAGTAATATAGTAAAAATAACAAACTTTAATACTAATAAAAATAATTGTTAATAAAATAATGTTACAGTAATTTAAATGGCAAATTGACTGTTTTTTTCCAGATACAATGTAAATAAATAACAATAATAATAATAATAATAATAATAATATAGAACATCATATCATATTTTAGTATTTATTTTATTTGCTGTATTTGTTATGTAGTAGAAAGCGTAGGATTCATAACAAAACGAAATTAGGCCTAGTTATATTAAATTTAGCGTTTCGAAATTCCATTGGCGCTCCATATATTTGTTGAAAACAAACCGCGACCGAAACGAAGCGCGACCGAAATGATCTGTATTCAGGCACCCTACCTAGGCCTAGTTTGTACAGGCCTCCTCTTCTATACACTCTTTATACATCGATCTAAGGTTTTTTAATTTGTTACAAACGTGCTGAGCCGTCGTGTCACCCAGACCGTTTAAACGTTTATCTATAGCTCAAAAACACGATTTTTTTTCCTACTTTTTTTGTCTTCGGCAAGATCTAAAAATTCTGGTTCAGACCAAATGTCAATTAGGTCGGACAAGTCAGAGTCCGACCAAACATATCTATTACAGTATTGGTCATTATAACAGATAACTTAAAATATCACCGTACTGATCAGTGAAAAACAAAAGGCCTGTGCGGGGAAAACTAAAACAGAGCAGATGGAACGCCATCGCTGCCTTCGGTAACAGCTTACCATTCGGCGCATTTACATTCGGCCCTTTTACCATTACGTTCGGCTCTTTTACCCTTCGGCGCATTTACATTCGGCCCTTTTACCATTACGTTCGGCTCTTTTACCATTCGGTGCATTTTCATTCGGCCCTTTTACCATTACGTTCGGCTCTTTTACCATTCGGCGCATTTTCATTCGGCCCTTTTACCATTCGGCCCTTTTACCATTCGGCGCATTTACATTCGGCGTATTTACATTTGGCGCAATTACAAATAAAATATAACCTTTGACATGGGGTCAAATAAAAAAATTCAACGGCTGTGGGAATGAGCCTATAAGAACTAGAAGAAGTAGGCCTAAGTCTAGAGCCTACGGCAGAATTATGGCAGTTTCATTAGGCAGAATCATGCAATTTTAAAGTTAAATATTTCATTTTAGAAGTAATATCAATGGATTGTACATAAAAATAGGATTAAAATGAGGGGTCAACCATTCCTATGGGATAAGCCAAAGCGGAGTTACGGATTTTTGAACATTCTTCATTTCGACCAAAATGAGGACACTTTTCCAATACAAAAATCTGTGACTGTTGTGTGTAAATATAGGGTATAGGCATTAATGTATAGTAATTATTGTAGTTTACTGTATAGTGCAATATATCATAATATATTGAGGCTTGGACCCCAAAGAATTAAAAATCTATAAAACTATCACTTGATAACGGAACGAGGAAGGCATTACGCGTGTTATGCATCACGGAACTTTGCTAATTGTATATTCAAAATGGCCACCAGTTTCCTCAAAT
>NW_022699643.1:286921-289184 GCF_011630105.1 Anneissia japonica | reverse complement strand
TCATTTATTTAATTATTTACATTATATTACTTTATTTACAATATATTATATTCTTCCCTGTCAGCTGCACACAAATGTCACATACTGCTTGGTGGGTAAGTGTAGTGCGGTTCAGCTCAAAAACGGTCAGGTAGATGTCTGAATTTCTTGATCCGCCTTCCTGATGGGAAAGATAGATGGTGTTAATATAAAAGAAATTAATGTAAATAAAATATTAAAATGTTGAATACAATTAAAAATATAAGGAAATATAAAACTTTTATAACATAAAATACGAATCACAGCATCTAATAAATAATACTGGTAATTAAATTTAAGAAATTCAATTTACCATAAACAAAAAATAACAACCCTATTTTATAATGGAACAGTCCAAACCTGTATCACATTAATGCCTAACTGGTCGATACCATTTTGTAATATGGTAAAAACAATTCCTTAATATAAAATAAGTTGATTATTATCTCGAGGTATTAAAGCTGGGACCTTTGCTTTCAGGGTGAATGCTTCACCACCTTGCCATGGTGGGAGTGGGGGGAAGATTCCATATTATTACAGTGTGTAGTACGTCTATGTGAATTGTGAACTACTACCTAATTTACAATGTACTACTGGAAGGTTTCTCAAGAGAAGGTGAATAGCTGCAAATGCAATAAGACTTTGCTTTATTATTACAAATATTTCTTTTAGAATTAAGTACATTCTTCAGATACATTATACTTACATGAACGTCATTAGGAGTATGACTATGAGTGAGGTCTGGATCATTCAATGTATCACTTTCTTCAACCTGAAAAAAAAAAACACAGAAAAAAATGACAGTTCATGTGGGAAAAAACTTTTACCTATACAGTAAAGTGTGTTTAACCTTGTTCCAGAAACATTGGATGACAATTTTTTTTTTTTCGAAAATGGAGAATTATTTTTTCTAAATTAATTTAAATTAAGTTAAAAATCGAGTCAGCTGCGAACAGTTGTGATCATTATTACATAATTTATACAAAGATATAGTCAGTGACAGCAAAAATGCTCGTTTTACCTGTTCTTCAGGTGGTATGGATACTGTTGATGGAGGACTAGGTCTAATAAAATAGAAGTGATCAGTAAAAATATTTAATAAACAATTTTAAAATAACGCTTTATTATTAAAGATACTACTTTTTTCTTTACACAAGCCAAATCAAACAAATCTATTGTATTAGGCCTAATGTTAGAAAGGACATGGATTTTTATTGTTGGTTTGGGTTAAATCCGAGCACTAGGAAATCAGAATCTGTTCTTACAATAACAATGCAATACTGAGACTTTATTTAATATGAATTCAAATATATTTTCTGGGAAGGAAATATTATTTGGGGAGATTTTCACAAAATAATACTTTATATATATTTTTTTTTAAACCAAGTCCCTTTCAGGGCTCTGTAGAGACTCAATATTAACAAATAATTATGTATAGATTGAAGTATGAATATTTATATCAATCATATTGATTTCATTCATTCATGTCATTTATAAATGTCAAAAATACAAAATAGAAAATATATTTCATTTTTACCTGCTACTTGCACAGCTTGCCAAATGTTTCTTTAAAACACAGAATGAAATGTTATTTTGGCATTTAGGACACTTCTGTGTCAATCCAGAGTCCTCATCAGTTTCCTAAAAGAGTAAACAACTAAAAATGATGTATTAATAATCATTTATAAACTGTCATTTATATTTTATCTATTAGAACTTTCTTAAGGATGTGTTTCAAATTCACACAAAACTCGAGCGCCTTTGAATATTATTTAATGGATACTTGACGATTGATTGATTGATAACTGATCATATTATGCCTCTTTACCCTTTCTGAATCCATGTTTAGTGCATGTTGAATTGGTCGTATATAGACTCTACATTGACCTGATTTTTCTTTTATATTCAGGGGTGAATATGCCCCCTAATTGGGGTAAGCTTTCTTCCACTCCCAAAGCATATTATTATCTCAAAACCCCCAGCATCCCTCAGCTGGGGAAAGTTAGCATATAGTACTTCCTGGAATTCATCCGGATTTATACTGTTATGTACTGTTATGTTATTTTCACCAAGCCCAGCTTCTGCTAGTTGTTGCTTTTGCCAACATTTTGGTGTTATTGTCGATGGATCTGACAGGCAAACTATCTTCCGAGTCCATGGCGTCTTCGAGTGCTTTCCTTTTTTTTGGTGTAGGGGCTGTGTCTGGCTGGCATAAATCTAGACAAAATGGATCCTATAAAATACA
>NW_022699643.1:268419-279970 GCF_011630105.1 Anneissia japonica | reverse complement strand
ATATATATATATATATATATATATATATATGTGTGTGTGTGTGTGTGTTTTCTACTAATTATAATTTAATTGTTTATCTTTCAATAATATTTTAATCTTGTAAATCTACTCGCAATTCAGTTGTTTTACTGAAATGAGTTTTGATAATAAAAACAGAATGAATGAATGAATGAAAATGTTGTAATCACATTTGTTAGTTCAAGTTCAGTTAAAATATTGAGCGTCTTTCTTGCCATTTTTAATTAAATCTCAAATTACACTAGACTTCGAAACAGTCGTCGAAAAAATGTTTTATCTACATGTTGTCACATGGAAAACACTTTCGGTTTCCTGTAAGCGCACAACAACAAATGTCACTGCAGCATAAATTTGGTAACTGCTGAATGAATTTGGACACTACTTAATGAGTTTGGTTACTGCAGCATAAAGTTAGTAACTTTATTTATTTTATTTATTTATTTGAACATACACCTTTGAATCGGTGGCACTCAATATCAATTGGTGCGTTCATACAAACAAAAACAAAAAAGGGGAAAATTTAACAAACAAAATAAATAAAAATCGACTATAAATAATATTACAAAATTAAAGAAAGGTAGAAAAATAACATATGAAATTAGATGAGATCACATTTCACATCGCATTTCATACTCAGAAATATTTACAGGTCAACTGTAAAGTAAATGCTTAAAATAACTAACCTACAAAATATAAAATCTAAAGATGAAAAAGTCTTACAACAAAAAGATAATACCAAGGTAGACCTAC
Source organism: Anneissia japonica (assembly GCF_011630105.1). Classification (NCBI taxonomy): domain Eukaryota; kingdom Metazoa; phylum Echinodermata; class Crinoidea; order Comatulida; family Comatulidae; genus Anneissia; species Anneissia japonica. The sequence continues at coordinate 279,202 of NW_022699643.1, read as the reverse complement.
TAAACTTAAGGAATACAGACTACGATGTAGAGTCCACTTGTGGTAAGAAAAAAAAAATACAATTACACAATTTGATAAGCAATGATACATTTACAGTAAACTATTGTTGTGAATTTTTTAGTTGTGAGCGTTTCTCCCAAGCATTCATGATGTATTTTTTACAGAAATTATCAAAAATAGAGGTTAGATTCATCACAAATAAAAACTGAATCTTTTCCTAATACATATTGAAGTTTAATATCGTCATTTGTTGTTGAAAAAGTGTCCATGTATCATAATCGTTACAAAGTAGAAGGTCATTTTCAAGATTTGTTAAATGTTGTTTTCTAACGATATTATAAGCGGGACAATTTAGTAAAAAATGCTTGACATCTTCAATTTCTCCACTTTCACATAGGGTGCAAATGCTTGAAACATCATTTGACCATTTACACGTTTTACAATCAAGGGGTAGTGTATTAGATCTTAATTTAAAATTTAGGCTTGCCCCAAGAAAATTTGTTTTGTCCAACAAATATTTTTGTAATTTAGGAGAAACTTGAAGTCTTGAATAATTAATTAATGAAGGTTTTTGCAATAATTTATTTGACCACTCTGATTTATACCATTCTGATACATCAGGTTCTACAATATTGACAGAGAAAGAATTACACATTAAATTATCAAAATCAAAAACATGATTATAAAAATCAATATCAGGACATTTTGCAAAAGTATCTACACAACTAATAAGAAATTTATATTTTAAAATATTAAAGTCGCATTCAAGTTGAAGCATACATTTAAGCACTATATTAGGCCACCTGTAATTTTCCATGTTAATAAAGCGATTAAACAATTTAACTCTGGTCACTTCATGTGTTTGAGATAAGGGGACCCATCCTAAGTCTCAATAAAGAGCCTCTTTGGGTGTATACCGAGGGGCTTTTAAAAGAAAACGGGCCATTTGAATTTGTACTTTCTCCAGATCCTCAATATCCTTCTCGGATTTGTTAAACCAAATGCTACATGAATAATTTATCGATGGAAGTGCAATAATCTTCCATAAAATATTTCCATAATAAACACGATTAAAGTTATCTAGATTAGCTATAATACCTTTAATATAAGCAATAAGACGATTGCCCTTTTGAATTACATGCTGATATTGAGTACGCTCACTTAGGTTTGAAAAGATATAAACGCCTAAATATTTGTAGCTGTTTACCTCACTTATAAACTTGTTGCCTAATTTCCATTCTTTATTATTATTAATTCTTTTCCCAACGACCATAATATTGGATTTTTCATGATTAAAACCTAACTTCCATTCCTTGGCAAATCTACTTGAAATTTCTAACATTTTTTTCATTTCATTTTCACTATTAGCTATTAAAACTACATCGTCAGCCCAAAAGAGCCCTCCCATCCAAATACCATTCATAGTCACACCTAAGTTGCTTTCACAAAGAAGTTTAAGAAATTCATTAATAAATATTGAAAATAAAATGGGAGAAAGCATGCATCCTTGTTTAACGCCTTTATGAATTGGAAATTCCTTAGTCATATTTTCCCCAATTTTTACTTTAGATTTAACGTTGTCATATAGTGAACTAATGATTCTCCAAATTTTGTCCTCTTATGCCTGCATCCCACACACTGTCAAATGCTTTTCGGAAGTCCAGGAAGGCTAGATACGTAGTTTTATTATAACTGCTGAATGAATTTGGTCACTGCAGCATGAATTTGGTCACTGCTGAATGAATTTAGTCAATGCTGAATTAATTTGGTCACAGCAGCATGAATTTGGTCACTGCTGAATGAATTTGGTCACTGCTGAATTAATTTGGTCACAGCTGAATGAATTTTGTCACTGCTGAATGAATTTGGTCAATGAAAGTTTAAAAAAAAGTCACTGCATTATGTATTTGGTCACCGCAGCATAAATTTGGTCACTGCTGCATTGAATTTGGTCACTGCTGAATGAATTTGGTCACTGCTGAATGAATTTGGTCACTGCTGCATTGAATTTGGTCCATGCTGCATTGTAATGCTCACTGAAGGCACTCCCGGCGTTCCATACAGGAGGAGCGAGATGTCGCTGCAGCCGATCATTGGTTGTCGTTTGTTATTCCTTCGAACCATTTGTAAACATTGCTTCTCTCCAAATAGAATCAGGAAACCTACATTCATATATACCTGCAAAATGGTATGGAATAATTTGAGTTTCCGTTTTTAAACTCTCAGTCTGAGATGCTGGCCTAGGCCCTAGCTGGGCCCTAGGCCTATCTTTCTATAGCCAAGGCCCTAGCTTTGCAGCCGGCCCTCCTTGCCTTGGCTTGGCCTAGGCTACTAGGCCTACCTAGGACAGTTAATACGTTTTCGCATCCGGCCGTAAAATTGATTAACATAATTATCTGATAATAATTGGATTACGAAAGTCAAATCATCAAAGAACATATTATTGTTATTGTTGAATTTGTTAACCGTTTTCAGGGGTCTAGGCTAGGGCCTAGCTAGAAGGCTAGGACCTACTACAGCAGTAGGCCTCCTTTCCTTAGGCCTAGGCTAGCTAGGGGTTTAAAAAAAATATATCCTTCAATTGTCTTTAAATATAGTTAACACATTAATTCAATGGAAAGAACAGGCGCTAATGCACTTTAGTTAGTACTGTAACACTTCTATCTTCAAAAATAGTATTTTCACCTACTGTGCGCTACTAATATGATTTTTTATCCAGTTCTGCCACTAATAACGCCAGATTTTAGCAATTTTTATTACTAAAACCACGGCTTCAAATGCCTAAACTATAGCTCCATCCTTCGTCTCTATGTTCAGTGACAATATGATGGCAAATTGGTGATCGAGCCTAATTCTGTTGCTAGAATTCAAACTTTATATGTGTTGGTGTTGCCAGAATTAGTAAATCAAGATCAAGCATCAGATTCTGAACTTACCTGTAGAGCGATGAGAAGTTCTATGCCTCGTGAGAGAAGGGAAAAGGAAGGCAGCAAAAACATGCATACATTATTTAATGAAAGAATGTATAAATAAATAAATATATGAAGGTTCTAAATGCAAATGTCCTGGGTGTAATAATGGCCATGATTGAAAAATGATTGATTGATTGATTTATTAGGTGAGTAAGTAAGTGAGTGATTGTTTAGGTGGGTGGGTGAGTGAGTGACTGACTGATTGGTTGATTAATTGATTGATTGATTTAATAATTAATAATAATAATGATTTGATTTGAGTTTATTCAGAAAATCATTGCACAATTACGTTGAATCATTGGTAAAAGAAAAACTTATAGGCCTAATAAAAAATTAATATCAAAACAGAAAGCACAAACAGTGATAATGATATTTATAATGTTAATAATAATAATTATGATGATGATGCTGTTATACTTATATACCGCAAAATACAGGAGCTTTGATGTGCTTGGAATTATATTATATTATATTATATTATATATATATATATATATACTATATTACTTTGTTGTGTCACAAACTTTCTTAATTAGACGTGCTAATCCTTATTACAGTAACCCACGGAATATGAGCCTCCGCACAATAGCAATCCTTTACACTCTTATTGTGATAGTATAAAGTTAGTTTACATTCTTTACTAAAACAAGTTATTTGTTGAAATAAATATAACTGTCATGGATTTCTATCAAAAATACATTCATATAATAAAAACTAGAATTAATAATGTGAACTCATTATCCTTGCGTAGCAACAAAGGGCTACTCTCTCACTTAAGCGAAGCGTCTGCGGAAGACGTTACATAACATGATCAAGATAAACATATTAATTATCAATAAGTCAACGTGAATGTGATGTCAAAGTTCACAAGTAATTGTAATTGCAAAGAGGCGTCCTACACTGCGTTATTACAGAATTTGCTCGCAGAAATCATGTGAAAGAAAATTTATTTTCTTTGTTTATATTTTATATTGTTCATGGGCTGTCTCTTATACACATGGATCTGGGACAAGGGGTTCGCGTTGAGACAAAGTTCATTACCAAGTACGTTAATTGTTCTAAAGAGAAGACGCATTGTAAACCCTATCCCAGATCCATGGCAACGACTAGGACGCCCTCTCTCAAAAGTGCACAACCCCAAAAATAGTGGAAACGCTATCTTGTTAGTATAAGATCAAGGCAGTTAAGTTGTGAGGGTTGTCAAAGATCTTATAAACACAAGATAGCTTTCTCCGCGATTTCCGCATGCAAATTCTGTAATAACGCATGAACGGTCCCACTTGCTAAATTGAAAACTTTTGAACCTTGACCGCTCTGACCATAGCGTACGCCGCGCGACTTTATGTTTACGTGTAACAATTGGGCTATGTTCAGACACAACTTATGCTAGCGTAACGTAAATCAAGTAGTGTGAACTTGGGCGCGTCGTAGCGAACGCCAGTAATATCGCACAATCACTAGCGTACGGTAATCCAGCAACAGACCCCAGATTAGCGTACGCCACTGATTTACCACAGTCACGCATCAGTAATTTTGAACTCAGTCAGGATTTGACCAATCAAAATAAGCCTAGATGTAAACAGGAACTGAAATGCTCGAATTACGAATACGAATATTTCGCGCTAATACTTATGCTAGCGTTCGTTATTCGCCCAGTCTGGACATTTCGCTAGTTACGCCATGGATTAACGTACGCCCAACGTTAGATACGCCTGGCGTATCTCTCAGGTCTGAACGTAGCTTTAGAAGCGTCCGATTTACAATTCGCCCAATCTTTAGAACATAAGGAACAAATTAACGTACTTGGTAACAAACTTTGGCGTAATGCGAACACCCTTTCTTAGATCCATGTCAACGACTAGGACGCCCTCTCCCAAAACTGATTACTTTTTTGTGCCAAATCGATGCTTCTATTTGTTACGCGTAAAATCGCGGAGAATGCTACTGGTGTTTATAAGATCTTTGACAACCAACACAACTTACTTTTCTTAAAGATCTTATAAACACAAGAACAAATTGAAGCGTCGATTTGGCACAGAAAAGTAATCAGTTTTGGGAGAGGGCATCCTAGTCGTTGCCATGGATCTGAGATAGGGTGTTAGCGTTACGCCATAAGTTAGTTACCTAGTACTTATGTTCTAAAGAGAGGGCGCATTGTAAATCGGATGCTTCTAATTGTTACGTGTAAACGTAAAGTCGCGCAGCGTATGCTATGGTCAGAGCGGTCAAGGTTCAAAAGTTTTCAATTTTGCAAGACGACGCTTTTCATGCATTATTACAGAATTTGCATGTGTAAATCGCGGAGAATTCTTTCTTGTGTTTATAAGATCTTTGATAGAAAGTAATTGTAATTAAGAGAGGGCGTCCTAGTTGTTACTATGGTGGTTGTTTCAGAATAGATGCATCATAGATGTCAAAGTTCACAAGTAATTGTAATTGCAAAGAGGCGTCCTACACTGCGTTATTACAGAATTTGCTCGCAGAAATCATGTGAAAGAAAATTTATTTTCTTTGTTTATATTTTATATTGTTCATGGGTGCACCTTCAAAGTGATGGGTGCCACTGATCTGAAAGTGAACCCAATAAATCGTATCGTATTGCGGAGAATGCTATCTTGTTATTTTAAGATATTTGCCCTAAAGGTTCTAAGTGTAATAATTTTTGGGTCTAAATGTAATAATTAGGTCCAAAGTGTAATAATCTTTGGGTCTAAATGTAATAAAGGTTCTAAGTGTAATAATTTTGGGTCTGAATGTAATAAAAGGTTTCTAAGTGTAATAATTTTTGGGTCTAAATGTAGGTCCTAAACTTGTGTAATAATTTTTGGGTCTGAATTTAAAGGTTCTAAGTGTAATAATTTTGGTTCTAAATGTAATAGAAAGGTTCTAAGTGTAATAATTTTTAGGTCTAAGTGTCATAAAGGTCCCAAGTGTATTTTTTTTTCAAATGCAATAAAAGTTATCCTAAGTGTAATAAACATAATTAAGTTTTCTAAATGTATCTATAATGACCATAAATATGGTCCTAAAAGCATCATTGACACCGAAACATTTTTGGATGCGAATTTGATGTGAATGCACCTTCAGTATGTAATAGCTGTTGGCCCTAAATTTAATAAATGTCATTATTGTACTAGAATATTTAATAACAATGGGTAAAACAATTAATATTAATAATACTAAATAATAATAATGAAAAGTATCGCTTTACAAAATGAAAACAATAACCTGGCAACGAAAAGAGCTGTTCTTAAAATGTTCTTAACAACCTGGCAATTAGTTATTTATAAACAACAAACATCGCGAGTCGCGAGGAATACAACGTAGTCTTAATAAATGCTAAAAACCGGCGTTATTAGTGGCAGAACTGGATGAAAAACCATTGTCAAATATCGTTAGTAGCGCACAGTAGGTAAAAATACTGTTTTTGAAGATAGAAGTGTTACAATACTAAAGTGCATTAGCGCCGAAAGAACACATTGAAAAAGTCGAAATCATTTTCATGTCACTTCATCATCCCTGTATTTACAATTTAGTTAATAATAATATTTGCTCGAACTCAATAAAATCTATATATTATTATTAATTCTGCTAAGCGCCACTGTGTAACTTCCCCTATCTCCTTATGAAACCGCTGGTAGGAATGTGCTCATATCTCATACACTAGGGCTTCTATTTGTCACGACCACATTCCGCTACTTTTTAAGGCTGGATATTGGATAACAACGAAAAAACAGCCAAAAACACCGAAAATCAGTACCGCGGCTAGTAACAGCAGCATTAATAGTGCGCATACATTCCTGAATTGGCGGCGTACAAAGAATCAAACTATGTAGGTGACTGACCTTGTGTCTGCTTCTCCCAATAGCTGTCTCTTATACACATCTAGATGTGTATAAGAGACAGCATCAACGCAGCAGAATGCAATGGAGCTATTAGCATCAAAGATGATGGAAGCTCAGGATCGACAAAGTAATGCTCTGCTAAAAATTGTACAGCAACAACAAAGTAGTGTGACAGCTCTCACACTACCAAACCCATCGATGAAGGTTTACAGTGGTAACCCAGCCGATTACTGTGAGTTTGTCACAGCATTCCGACATTTAGTCGAAAATAAAACGACTAATCAAAGTGCAAGATTGCATTATCTAATTCAATACACTTCGGGTACAGTTCAAGAACTGATGCGAAGTTGCTTATCTATGAGTGATGAAAGAGGGTATCTAGCTGTCTCTTATACACATCTAGATGTGTATAAGAGACAGCACGTGATATCGTACACAGTGAATGTACACCGTGCAAGAATAAAGCATGTACATTTATGTTAATTCTACGTTGTTTACGCGTTTGATTCATTTCTACCTCTACCAGAACCGAAAATAGTAACGCACAGGGTGCAAGGTTACATCTATCATTATATTTTAATCTTGTACATTATACAAACCATAAAACCCAACCCTAAAAATACAGTTACTAATGAATGATTATTAAGGGGGTGCGGGGATGCGGGGATGAGACAAGTGGCCATATATTGCTTATTTAACCTTTCCTGAGTTCGGGAAAAATACTTTAAAAATTCAAAATGTTGAGATGTAACGATAATTACAGAAACAAAACATGACATGATGAGACAGGAAAATCAGGTGAAAACGAGGCTGATCACTTTTTTCAGTAGCTTGGTAGCATTTTTTAACCAACTCATTTTGGCGAGCAGCTATCAAAAAATCGTCCCGACGATCGAGCGACTAGCCTAGACAATACATACAGTACACTAGTGTGAAGTCGGTGAGTTTTTGTGATCATTTACGTACGCATACAGAGAGACGGTATAGTCAACGTCAATTCAATCATGGAGGAATAATTCAATTGAATTAATAAACGTATCAGTCCGATGACTTGTTTGTTTATAATTAGGCCTACACCTATGCCTAGGATAGCACAGTCAGTGTCCACCCATCAGCAGTAGTGCACTCCTGTCCGGGACACTGCTCCAGTCCCGCAGCAGATGAGTTCGCACGCAGCCTTATCCAGCTGACGGTAAAGTTAGTAGGTTTCTACTACTACTAGCCTAGCCTAGACTTGTCATGCCATGGCGACTTTGTCACATTAAATGTACTAATAATAGTATATTATAGGCCTAGTTAATTATAGGCCTGGTCCTATGAAAAACTGTCTAGGCCTAGGCCTAAATGTCTAAAAAATGCACTGTCTAAATAAAGGTGATGTGCTATAACACTACAGTATATCACCAGAGCCAACACCAATTCCTGTGACAATAAGATTATTATTGATATACTGTAGGCCTAGAACCTAGGCTACACAACAATAATGCCCCATTAAATAATAACATGATGCATATGTTACTCCAAACCTAACTTTCAGCTATTGTTGAAATTTGGAATTCAAATAAAATATATACATATATATTTTTGTAGGACAATGCGATAGGCCGAAACATGACACTCTCCTCACATAGGCATTTGCCAGTCGCCATGATGAGACAAACATACCACAACATTTGCCATGAGTACAACTACCCAACATTGGCATCTACGACAGAAGGTGGTACAAAGCATACAAGCACCCAGCAAGACCGTCGTTAGCAAGAAACACTGGTTGTTTGCTGAAACTTGTAATGAAAGCTACACACAATTTAAGGTGAGCAAAAGAAAATTAATTGAATGTCTCATCACTGTTCAGCCAGAGTACATGAAAAAAATATATTGGAATGGTAAAAAAATATCAGCATGGTGTGTCAGTTTTATTAAGAAACAATAATACATTACACACTATCAGACAGGAAGGCTTCTATCAAGTAATTAAAAAAATCTGAAAATACTGTCAATTGATGAATGTCTTTTCAGATTAGTACATACAGTATCTCAGTATAGTATGTTATTGATAAAGCAGCAAATGCCAATGTTTGATAACACTTTTGATTTTTAACAAACCTGGTTTTGCATTTTTGTAACTACTGTATATTTATTCCTCAATAGGAGCAAATGACTGGCTCAAATGGATGTGATGCAAACAATTCCATCTGTGTGGACATAAAATAAAAAATAAATAAAATGGACATGTCCAATCCATGGTTAGCAGAAGGTGGCGATACTCGGAGCTCTGCAGCAAGCGATTGAGGCCAAAATATTTCAAAAGAATTAAATTAAAATGATTTATCTAGTGATTTTTTTTTCTGAAGATATACTGAAATGCCACACACTTAAGTTTTTGTTTTTTACGCATCTGGTTTATATTGCATGCCAAATTTATAATAAATAAATAAATACTGTACAAGTATTACTGTAACTTTTTCACTTGCAAAATATCTTTAATATTATTAAATGGTATTATAATCCCATTCAGTAGTAATCCTTTTGAAGCAAATATGTGACCCAGATTTAGAAAACAAATTGTGAGGATTAATTTGGAAATACTGTATGTAATGTGCGAAGTTGATAGTACAGTATGAAAATGTGGCTCAATGTATACAGGAACGACTATTTTAATGTATGGCTTTGTACAGTCTTGTGTAAAGTTATTCTACTTATTACTTTACTGCTTATTTTTTAATGCCTGGATTATGCCTATGTCTGCATGCTGATCAATTTGGTATTGGAATTTAAGAGAAAGCTTAAATTTTTTTGCTGTATTTTTTGTTTAGTATTTTAAAATACAGTAGTTGAACTTGCCTATGTCATATCCAAAATGCCATTGAGAAATTTATAGTTACTATAGTTTATACCAATGTAAAGAATAGGGAAGAACAAGTTACATTTATTTATTGTACACAAAATTCTAATTCATACTGTATTAGCTTAAAATTTTAAAATATGAGACGAGAGTGGGGAAGATACAAAAAACATTGTACTGTACTTAACGACAAAATGTTCTTGAAATAACTTTGCTGGCCTATCCACATCAATAGCAACAATTTAAATTACAGACTAGGTCTGGAAGGTTACACACAATTGACTGGTCCAGATATACAAAAGCTCTAGGCCTATGCTGACAAATTTTCCTTTCATGAGTGATGAGATTGTCAAAAAAACAGAGCACAGTTGTCACATGAATTGTCAAGAATGAATCTATTTACATAAGATCTGTTGCATTAATGAGTAATTATCTTCCATAACAATTTATAAATAATTCTTCCAACACAAAGTTTATCTCATCATCTTCTATATCATCAAAAAACCCAGGGCAGTCTTCACAGCTTCTGGGAACTTGTCCCTAATCGCCCACACAATGCAAGATGGGATGACCCTTCTGTCAGATTTCTTTAGCCTGTTAAACACCTACCAAAAATGAAAGCCATTGATAACCAACATGTCGGCATTTCCTGTAAGAAGAGAAGTACAATAAAAAGTTTGAACAGACTAGTTAAAAAAAAATCAGAGTGACTATTCTTACACCATTCAAAAATAATTAGTATTGATATTACAATATCTTTATAAGGAATTAATCATTCTGGCACTAATCATCAATGAAAATTTTTGTTGAAAATATATATATATTCTAATTAACCATCACACTGAAAAGTGCCCATATTCAAATGCATTGCAAAGTGGTGTAACATAGCCATGACCTAAACAATTATTTTGAATAGAATTTATTATTTCATTAATATAATACTTTTTTGTAATATAAAAAAAAAATTAGTTTAAAAATTACAAATCAAGACAATAACAATATATGTATAATAGACTATCTTGTTTCTCAATCTTTTCTAATGTACAGTAATAATAATTCCCCTGTATTTTGACCATCAAAATGGCTGGACATTTGACCCTCTACTAGTTTTTATCCCAGCA
>NW_022699643.1:246504-267879 GCF_011630105.1 Anneissia japonica | reverse complement strand
GTATATAACCATTGCCAATGTATTATGCAGAAGTTAAGTTCTGTGCACATCTTTGCAAGCCATTTTCCGCGCAAATTTGAGCTAGCTTTCAAGGTATCATCCACATTCCACGACGAATAAACTGGCATTTTAGTAATAATGCTGTAGAAGTAGTAGGTCCTAGATAGTTCCATGGATCTAATAATTAACATGTAAATTAATGCACTTTATTTAAAATAGTGTTGTTTGTTTGTCTAATGTTTGAAATATTATTATTATTATTATAGTTTGTATGCCTAGACCTAAACTAGGGGCCTAGGCCTGGGTCGCGCCAGGCAGTAGTAGTAGTAGTATTCCGTATTCTCTACATACATACAGTACTGCACTAAATGCTAGGCTATGCCTACACAGGTAAGACAAGTTGGTATTAAACAAACCTATTTAACGCCACTATTAAGATCACCACTTCCAAGACTTCCTTATTCAAACCAGCAAACATATCTTTTTGAAAGATGCCTTCAACTTATTTTATTATTATTATTGAATATTTTCGCCAGTCCTAATTTTTCCATTTTCCGCTTGCGACGACCATTCTCATCAGTTGGCTAATGTCGTTACCAGCTCGTTACGGTTGAGTGAATCAGCTGACTCCCTGTCTAGTGCAAATTTCCGAAATAAAAACTGGGGCAAATCGTTATTTTACACATAATTGAGACATTTTCATAAGTGAAAACCCATATAAATGAAAAGAACGGCCAAATTTACATTGGAATATCTAAAGTTTGACACAATTTTTTTATGGGGTCACCGAATGCAAGCCTTTGAAAGTCGGTACATTTTAGGAAATTCCCTATCTTATAAAACTAGCTCCAAATCCTGTAGCACCATTTTTTTTTTTGGGACCCAGTTCACGAGCCTCGTTTTCGAATACCTCGCTCCAAAACCGAGTGCCGTCACCGTCTTTGTGGTCGCCCATCCCTCTATTTTAAATTAAAAATTATTCGTTTCATTCCCGCACCCCCCTTTAAAATCAATATCACAATCATATATGACATTAGGCCTAATATACTTTATTATTTCTGAAGAAATTCTCATAAACCTTATAAAAGTATTTAAGTAGGATACAAAATATAGCGCAATTAATGCTAAAAAACATGTTATCTTTGTTCTTTTCTCTTTTTATGGCCGGCACAACTGATTATAAAAAAAAAACATGTAATCTTTGGTCTTTTACATTAGACTTTTATTGTATATTTATACAATTAATGTTCGTTGATTCAACATCGGTTCAAACGTTATTCCGTTCAATACTGGAAAGCTAAAAAAAAAAAAAAATCACACAATGAATGAACTTGATTGCTTAATTAGCATAAAACACTGAACATAGCGAGGGCTCATTGTTTGAAAGGAGTGCTCTTTGATTGAAAGCAAGCAAAAAGAGAGCATTATCAGCGCTCCATACTTTTTGGCACTCGATCGGTGGCGGCCGATATTGTCGGCGGCCGAAGTCTACCTAATTCTTGAAATTGACCCGGATTCGAGAGATAGAGAATAGACCCTAGGTATAGGCCGGTTCCCACTGAATGCGATCAAGCGAATTTCGCGTCGAAATGAGGCGCGCACTGCTGAATCGAAGACGCGACTGGCATTTCCAATGTGAACATGCAAACGAATTTGTAGTCGAACACGCGAACACCCAATATTCGAACTTCGACGCGGTGCGCGCGGTGGTCACTGAGGCTTCGCCTGTGAATTCACAAGAGTTGATCCAAGACCAACTTTTTCAGATTCGCGAGCAAATTCGCGGCCGATGGACCAATCGCAAGGCTTAGATTCAATTTATGTCAAATGTCAACAATTAAGTCACGAACATTGTCAAAACAATGTACAGATGTGCGAACGATGACTGACGAGTCCGTTTCATGCAAACTCTGTGGAACAGTAGGCTACCCTTGTTTAGGTCTGTGACAAGGGAGCTAGGCTAGGTCTATAGGCCTGTCTGTGTAGGCCTAGATCTTGCGATCAAGTATTTAGTTAGTTGAGCTTTGAAATCAGAAATGGTTGAGGATTGCTGAATTTGTACTGGAAGTTGTTCCCAAAGTCTTGGAAAAATTACAAAAGATTAATTTAAAAATGTATTGGTTTTGGCTTTCCAATGTATCAAACGCCCATCACAAGAGAGACAGTAGCCACTCATAATCTTAAAACCAAGGGTAAGTCAATGAACTTTAAACATATCTTCAATACTTAAAATATTTAATGTCTTTATTTTATATGAATATGAATTGTCCCAAATTTCTTCTTGTCTATGAATAATAATTCTAGTGTGGCTTTCCTCTGTACCCTCTCCAACCTACTAATATTTACATTTTCATTAGGCGCCCAGATACAACAGCAATATGTTATTACCAGTAGAATAAGTGCTTTATACAGATTTAGTATTGCTAAGGGTCGTGACAAAGTGCGAGCCAGCGATATATTTATATATTTATTTATATATTTTTATATTTATTTGTATATTTATATATATATATTTATTTATATATATTCATTTATATATTTGTATATTTTTGTATATTTATTTGTGTATGTACTTGTATATATTTATATATATTTATATGTTATATATTTATTTATATTATTTTTTAAATTCTTTTATATATTGTTTGTATATTTATTTGTATATTTATATATGTTCATATATTTATTTATGTATTTATATATATATTTATTTGTATATTTATATATATATAATAATAAGTTCATATATTTTTTATACTGTATATTTATTTGTATATATATATATTTATATATATATTTATACATATATATATTTATATATATAAATATTAATATATTTATTAATATATTTATTTGTATATATTTATTTGTATATATATATCTATATATTTATTTATATATATATACTGTAATTATTCATATATTCATTTATATATTTATTTATATATTTATTTGTATATTTATTTATATATATTTATGTATTTATATATTTATTTGTCAAATATATATATATATATATATAAATATACAAATAAATATACAAACACATATAACTAAATATATAAATAACTACAGTATATAATAATAATACAGTATATGTATATATATATATATATATGTATATATACAAATAAGTATATAAAATAAATATATAAATAAATATATAATAAATATATACATATATATAATTGAATATACAAATAAATATATATATAAATATACAAATAAATATAAAAATATATAAATAAATATATAAATAAATACAGTATATATAAAATAATATATATATCTATATCTATAAATATATAAATAAATACACTATATATATAAATATATCTGTATGTATGTATCTGTATATCTGTATTTTAACAAAATCTATCAGCGCTGCATACTTTCGGATCGATGATTCGAAAAAGTCAAAAGTATATGTACTGCACATGACTGGACTACACAGGTAAAGCTCTCTGTTGTGTTATTCATTTGCATCTACTAGGCCAAAGAATATAGGCTAGGCCTACGTGTTTGCAAAACTAGATAACCTGAAAAAAAAAAAAAAAATTAAATGTATGACTCGCACATTGGCTCGCATGACTCGCTGGCTCGCACTTTGGCACTACTCCATTGCTAACCAAGACATTGCTTTACTGCATCTTGACACAAAACCAAGAAGTTTGCTTTGTCTTATTACATACATAATTTAAATGGGAATGACATGTTAACTTATTATTAATATACACACCAAGAAGTTTTAATTCATTGACTCTTTCTATCTTATAAGAGTTAGTGTTATAATCCCAGGAATGAACTATTTTACACCTAGTTAAACTCGTCGTTGCACATTTAGAAGAATTTAATGGCAGTTTATTTTCAACTGACCATTCAAAAATCTTATTCAAATCACTTTGAAGTTTTATGCAGTCACCACTTTCATTGATAGGCCTTGAAATGGTATTGTCATCCGCAGACTGAAAAATTGTAGAGTTTAATTTTTTAATTTTATTTATTTTTTTTTTATTTCAACCATCTTTAAAGAGGGTAACCCTTCCAGTTTAGCCCAGTAGGTTAACTGATATTCAGGGGCCCTCTTTAATAAAATCAAAGAACAGTACAAACAACATCATTACAACATAATAATAATAATAATAATAATAATAATAATAATAATAATAATAATAATAATAATAATAATAATAATAATAATAATAATTAATAATAATAAATAATAATAAATAATAATAAATAATAATAATAATAATAAATAATAATAATAATAAATAATAATAATAATAATAATAATAATAATAAAACAACCATTCTCAAGATAACTTACATACATTAAAATCAACAAAGGACCAAGAACTGACCCTTGGGGAACACCTGATGTTACTTTTTTTCCAACTGGGTGATTCTCCTTTAAACCCTTTGTTGTCTCTCTGATAAAAAGTCTTGAATCCATTTATTAACAGTTTGATTTATACCAATATTGTTGAGTTTTTTAATTAAACGTCTATGTTGGACTTTATCAAATACGGACAAAAAGTCTAGGAAAACTACATCAACTTGCCTGCACGCATTTGCCTCTAAACTTTCAGCCCCGTAAATGCCTTGGTAAGTAATAATTCAGTACTATATGAATGTCTAAATCCAAACTGATTATCTGATAATAATCCATTAGATTCTAAGAAACTACTAATTCTAAGTTTTTCCATAATTTTACAAACAATTGGTGTTAAAGACACAGGCCTGTAGCTCTTTTGTTCCCCTTTTGGCTTTCCATGCTTTTTATAAATAGGAACCACATACGCAGTTTTCCATATTTTTGGTAAAACACTTAAATTTCTCTAAAGATAAATTGAAGAAGTTACAAAGAACACTAGCTAATTCAACCTTGCATTCCTTTAAAAATACAGGAAGCAAATATAAAGTCCTGGAGATTTAGAAACAACTAGATGATTTAGTGCCTTATAAACTTCCATCACTTCAAATTTATCAAATTTCATATAATGTGATATAATTTCAGAGTTGCTGAACAAGTCTTCATTAGCATCGTCATCAACAGAAACATTTTTGGAAAATTGATTATTGAATAAATTAGCTAGAATTTTAGCATCAGTAACAATACTGTCAATGATTTCAAAACTAATAACTTCTTGTTTGTCTTGTCTGACTGCCCTAATATATGCCCAAAATTGCTTAACATTTGTAGAGGCTTTATTTGAAATGTCTAAAACATAATTTCTATGGCTGCAATATATTTCTCTTTTAAGTGCTTTGCTACAACACTTGAATTTATCTTTTGCTTGTTGTGTCTTTAACATCTTCTCCTTCTTATATAAATTTCTTTTTTTTGTACAAAGCTTTTTAATTTCTGTTGTAATCGATGGAAATGAATGGGATTTATTTCTTTCTTTAACTGGAACTGATGCAGATATAGCATTATTTATATTGTTCATAATACTTTCCCAAACATTATTGACGTTATAAAAAATGAAACATTCTTCCCAATTAAAATTTTTCAAAAGAGTTTTCACGTTTTCAAATTTGGCATTTTTAATGCATAAAAAGTTCTTTGGTGATCCGCTTCACGAGCGGATCACTTCTTGTTATTGTCAGGTTCCACTTCATCATCTTTTTTATTAGTTCCTTTGTGACCTTAGGTCACATGAAACTAATGTAATAGTTCACATGTAAAATGTGTGTATGAGATGTGACACCAAAAGAGGTCAGCATATTTGTAAACAAATAGGCTCCGAAACGGTACATAGCGGCAGGTATACATTGTGCTCGATAGTTGCTTGTGGACATGCACTTGTGCAAGAAATGTTTGTTTTTTTGGTTAGATGAAAAATGTAGACTGTAGGTGATAAAACATATACCCCCTACCACCAGTTTTGAGTCGTTTTTTAGTCGAAAATTTGATTTGCGCATGCTTTCTTTCCCGACACTTTGTTTCTGTCGCGAGCTGCCTAGAAAAGTTCTTTATGTTGTTTTCGCGACTGTCAGTAAACATTGAGCAAACTGAGATAGTTGTGGCATAACGGCCACTTACTTGTGCTATTATTTGAAGGTGTTCTATGTGTTCTATTAGTGTTTTAGTACACCTTAACGGCTAAGATTGACGGACCTGGTGTACCTAGGCCTAGCCTAGACACATACGTAATGTAGGCTTCTCTTTGGGCGACACCGTCGGACCTGGTGTAGGCCTAGACACATCTGATATACTGTACTATACCATTACGTAAAGTAGGTTTCTTAGCCTACCACCAGCCTGCCGTCAAGCAATAAAAATAAACATTTGTGGAATTATTTTTCAAGAAATGATGGTTAAAAATTCTGGACAAATAAATATGCAGCATGTGATGGATGGACAAACCTAAGGGTTGGCGGGGGCAGCATGTGAAGGACGGACGAACCTAAGGGTTGGCGGGGGGACGGGAGTTCATCAAATGATGTTTGGGAAAATAATGGTAAGAAAATACAGCATCTGATGGACAGTCCCGGGTAGGAGAGAACCTTAAAATTATGGACACATAAATTTACAGCATAGCTTCATCAAATGATGTTTGGGAAAATAATGGTTAGAAAATACAGCATCTGATGGACAGTCCCGGGTGGGGGAGAACCTTAAAATTATGGACACATAAATTTACAGCATGTGATGGACTGCTTGTCCGGACAATACCCCCTGGAAAATCACCCCCGCCCCTGGAATCACCCTAACCACCAAGGACAATTACAATTAATTTTCCGGGGGTAATTGTCCTATTATCATTATTATTATTATTATAATAATAATAATAATAATAATAATAATAATAATAATAATAATAATTTGGATTTGTAAAGCGCAAAACAGCATGTGATGGAGGCATGTGATAGACGGACGAACGTATGCCTTTCTTCAATTAGTTTCAAGTAAAATAATTATTACAACTTCAAGAAAACTCGTGTTTTTATTGCATAAATTAATTTCACAAGCTTTTATTCTGAAATATAGCGGTATCAATATTCTTTCTATAACGGCACAAGCCACCGGGAACCAGGCGTCGAACAGAAAGTTTCAACAGCCCACATGTGTTTGGTTGCGACATCATAAATGAAAGCTGCTCACGTGACCTCTAGGACCACACCCGAAAAGAAGTTTATTTACTGTTTTGAGCGAAGCGGTTTCGAATTAAACTTGTTTCAAAATTGTTTGAGTGAACGTAACTATGAAAATAATTATTTAAACAACCCAAACCATTGCTTGATTGTCGTAGAAAATGTAGTAGGACAGTACAGCACTGTATAGTGAGTGTAATTACAAATACTAGCCCTTCAAAGCCTAGGCTAATTAATTGGGCTAGTTAATAGGAGCATGGGCCCAAGGTAGACAGACGGCGCCTGATTTTCAGTGCGGTTCGCGATCTGAACTATTTGGGAGTAGGTTAACGACTGCTGTATAGGCCGTACCCCAAACTTCGAGGGGAAAATCGCGTATAAAATTTGCGGCTTATTCACCGGAAAATACGGTTTATGGAGCAAAAACTTGTGTTTCTTCATGATTTTAAGGGGGGGGGGGGCGAATTTGTATGAGGCTGGGCGGAAGGCCTTAATAATTCTCCGATCCGACTTAACCCCGCGTATTAGACAAGATGATTGCAGGACAGATTCCCGCGGTACGAGAGCACGCTGCTATTCTTTACAACGTGTTTGACACGATAGGGTTACTGTACTGGTTTATACTTTTTTGTATTTTAGTTGTATTTCCGTCATGCCCTTATATTGCGAAGCTGTTGGATGTACGAATAACTCAAGAATGAAAAATAAACCAAGATTTTATAGGTTTCCCAACAACAATGCCGTATTGAGACAGAAATGGATTGCTTGCATGCAAGGGAAGAAATGATGATGGCTCGAGGTGAAACCCGACAGGCAGGAACGTTTATTTGTGCGCCAAACATTTTATTACCGGTGAGTCAACCGATTTGTTTCTGTATGTTTCATCATAGGTCTATAGGCTAGCCTATAGCCTACTGACCTAGCCTGTAGGCTAGGCTAGAATAGAAATAACATTTGCTCCAATCCATTTATTAATTATTACGGTAGTAGTCTAGAGTACTCTACTGTACTTAGGGCCTAGCTAGGCCTAGCCGATCAATCGAAGAAAACCATGCGTCAAGGAAGGTTGTGGAAATATGATCTCATCATGGTCAAGCAAGAGTAATGAAAAGTTATTAATGACAATGTGCATTTTGTTAAAACTTTGATCCTGAAAATGTTCTTCAAATTCAAAGTGAATGGAGACTAGGCCTAGGGCCTTGAAAACGCCACAACTATGCTAACTAGGTCCTTTGTATTGTTACATTACTTTGCTAAACACTGTTTTTATTTTACAGGAAATTCAAACAGAAGAGATTATAATATCATTCATTCACTCACACATTTGTTCATTGTTTTAATTTTTAAGTTTACTTAACTTTTTCAACCTACATTTATTACACTTATAATTTTGTTTCAGGTAAAGCAATGAAATGACTGGTTGACCAAGATCACCCAGATAGTGTCCCAAGTATTTTTAAGTTCAACCCAACAAATGAAAATATTAATAGACAGAAAATAGCAAGATACAATTCTGTTAAAGAAAGAAAACAGGCAAAGGTTAAACAAACTAAGGAAAAAAAATTGGCAGTTAAAGAGAACAGGAAGAAAAAACAGCAACAAAAACTTGGGTTGGATATGAATGTGCCTTGTGAAGCAGTGCCATCTACCAGCAACATAGCTGCAAGGGGTGTCAGGTGCCAGTCACCAACCACAACCACTACCACTGAAGTGCAGACTCAAACTTGCTCATTAGGCTTAGAGTTTGATTATGTAAATGAAATTAATAGTCTTCGGAAAGAAAGAAATGATGCCACTGAAAAACTTAAAATAACCAAGATTTTATGTTATGAAAAATTCAAGGATAACAAATCAAAATTTAAATATTATACAGGCATTGAAAGAGAAGTATTTGATAAAGTATTTAATAATCTAGAACAATCACTCCCAACTAATCAAAAATTTGCTATGCCTTTCAAAGACCAATTTTTTATGACCTTACCAAACTTAGACTTAATGTGCAATTTGAAAATTTGGCAGATCAGTTTGGATCAACTAAGTCTACAGTGCATGCAATAACATGTTTGTTATGTAGAAATAATCTTTTTTTACATTGATGTTTGACATCCAGTTTGGAGTCCAAATAATTAACTGGTATTCATCCAAATTGAAGACATATAGCTGTAATTGTATTTGGGCATAGTACCTATGATTTTGTTTCAAAGTAATTGTCAAAAGTTTTTATCTCCTGCAATTGCTTCATCTACAGTTGCTGTTGCACGAACAGAATATGGGCATTTAATTTCCAACACATGAATTTCGTTGTGGCAATCACAAGTAAAGAGGCCATCTGGCGTAGCACCAATGTAATTGAATTCCTTGTAGAGTTTAAGGCCACATTTTGCTATTTTGAAATTACTATGTTTTTTGTTAAGTAATGTTTTGTATGTCATTATTGCATTGCATTCATTTTCAATTCCCCATTTTAGGGATGGAATGTTAGAATGTGACGATGGATATGACTCTTGACAAATCTTTGAAATTAATGATGTGGATGGATTGTTCATATTTGTGAGCATGATGTCATATGCCACAGAAGCTGTTATTCTTCCGGTTCTAATTAAATGCCAAGTTGGCGACAGTGATTGGTTAATTGTTGAGTTATATATATAATCAATGTCTTCTTGTGATAAAATTGGTATGAGTGGTGATGAAGATGATGATGGAGATGATAATGTAGCATTGCATACATATAATTCTCTCAAACTTTTTGGAATTTTAGCCCTTGGTGGTGGCCTGAACGTAGGAATAAAACTATTGCAGTGTGCAGAAAAAGT
Organism: Anneissia japonica; assembly: GCF_011630105.1. Lineage (NCBI taxonomy): Eukaryota > Metazoa > Echinodermata > Crinoidea > Comatulida > Comatulidae > Anneissia > Anneissia japonica. The sequence goes on along the minus strand of NW_022699643.1, from coordinate 257,962 downwards.
ATGCAAAACAACAGGTTTGTTGTTTAAAGAATTCAAGTCAAGCAAAAATTTTTCTCTTTCCTCACATGTTTGTTTTTTATAACATCCTGGAAACAATTTTCTGCCATTATCATTGTCTCTCTTCCTTTTTATTGCTCCCTCGGAGAAAAAGGAAATACTTGCTATAGGTAGTGGTTTGATTTTCTCAACAAAATTTACATTCCATTTGCATCCTTCGTTGGTACATGATACATTGGTATACCCCAGCCTTACTGCTGCCTCTATTTTAAATAGGATTGCACCAATATGGCTGCACGACTCCCCTAATCTGGATTATAAAAAAATAGATGAAATGCAGTTTTAAATCTTCATATTTTAATATACCCACTGAAGACCCATATCTAATTTATTGTTTGCGTTACATTAAGGATTTTAAATTAGTACTTTTTTGTTAAGGTTGATTTATTATTTTTATTTTTTATGCTAGACTACAGTAAACAATTTTACTGATTTTTAAATTTTATTTTCCGTGGATAATTTTTTTAATTTAACAGTAATTTTTTCATTGGTAGGGCAGGGATGTGGAATTAGCAATTAATGTAAATTTATTTGGTCTTGGGTTATATTGTCATAAGTTCAAAAACCATATTCAAAGCATCAGCATTATCAAACCATATAGAAAAAAGATGTTTGAATAAATGCTGTATAGGCTAAATAAAGAGTCAATTCTAACTAACCCTGCCTGCCATACAAGTGCAATGAGCAGCAATGATAGTATCATTTGCCTTGTTAATGGCAATCCATGGTAGATGCGGATCATCATTTAGCCGTTGTGATGGTTTAACCTCTGCTCTCATGAACACCATTGGTAGTAAAGAACATGATGGGCGTTCATACGTTAAAACTGTTCTCACCCAACCACTTGTGAATTGGTTATGGGCTTCAAGGCTTTTCCTACTTTTCATGGCTTCCCGAGTGAAGACACCTGGAGAATTGATAAGATAGTTATAAATCTCTGGCCATTCCAACTCAGGCCACTGTGTTGGGTCATTAACCCATGCGTCGCCAGGTATCCTGTAGGGACTGTCCTCTAGGCCTAGCCCACATATCCTCATTTTCATTCTATATCGCTCTCTAGCTTCACAATCAAGATTACTGGTGTTATATGAATATGCCATTGAACAACATTTCTTTAAAAACAAAACAATGGGATAATGAATGTAATAATGTATCCTAGTGAAATGAAGGATGATATCGCGCAAGTGAAAATCGTCGTCTGTTCGCGATCGCGGGTTTGTTTATTTTTGTCCTGCAATTGTTATTCCGGAAGTTGGATTTGACCTCTGATGTCGTCGCTTTAGGATGGCCGCAAGACGTCAAGAGTGGGCGGCGCCGCCCACCTTCGCCCTGCATAACGACATCCCTGAACTTCTCATAACCCCTTACCCCCCCCCCTTTCATAAATTTATTTTTTTGACTGAAAATGAAAATACTGTATTACCTTACACACTCATTATTCAAAAAGATACAATAAGTTATTGCAATTCCCAAATGTACATTGATTTTTTACGTACAAAGGAACGTACACACCCGCAGGGTTCTGGTTCTTTCTTCCTCCCCATTTCTGTTAACACGATATTTCAAAATTACCAAGAGCAACGCACAAGCCCGCTTCACCGAACATTTGGTTTGGCCTGAAATAGTCACAATAAGGTTTTCAATATGCTCAGTCATGCGTGATGTCATCTACGCGCAATTCTGTGTTTTTACATTATCGATCATATCCTAACCAGTTGTCATTTCTCAGTCATTTTCAGTGGGCATAAATTTCAGGTCAATGTTGAATATCACGTACCAAAATATGTTGCATGTGCGTTTTAGCGTGCGCATGCGTCCGTCAAAATTGTAAAATGTGCGAAATCACTACATGCGCGCATTTATACGGAAGCTAGAAATTACGTTTTTTTTACATTTTTTTGGGGTTCCTGACATTGTTTTCACAAATTTCAATTCTTTTTAGTCATCTTATGGCCAATAGCAATGGCGTACGCAAGCATCAAACATAGGGATCTTTGTGCACGTTTGTGCCGACATACAGTGAAAATATGCTAAAATCAGGCCTATTTTTAATCAGTTATAGTTTCATAGGATGATCGGTGACCCTAAATTTTTATTACATATTCTAAAAGCACATGAGTTGTAAATATGATTTTATAGATCATAATTGCCGATCGGACATTGTGACGTCATCATATTGCAATATGAATTCAATAAAGCTGAATTTTATCTATGATGTCATTTTTGAAAATGCGCAATTTTAAGAAACTGAATTAGCGTATACATTCGGTCATTTTCAGCATTTAAAAATTGTTCAATCCGCACCACGCACTTCTTCGAGGGTCAAAGTGCGGCGGATCACCTAACTCGTCCTCAGTGACGAGTTCAAATCTAGTGTTATGTTTTTGTCACGCTTTTTAGAAATCTTCAGATATATTTCAATGGCCTCATGATCACATGAATCAAAATTGTTTATAATTTGACATTTATCAATTAAAAGTGGATACTAACAAAAGCCAAGTCTAAGGTCTGTCTCTTTTCCACCCGCCCCCGTGTTCAAATTTTTACAATGTGACAGCAAACAAACAAACAAATTGTTTTTTTAGGCCTTATGTTACTCAATTTTTCCATGTCTTTATATTATCCCAGTTGGCTTTTTTGTTCATGAATATCATCTCTTTCCTTTTCGGAGGACATTATTCACATAATTGATTCGTTGTTTTGGATATAAATATTGTTGACATGAATTGATAAGTAAATAAATAGAAAATCAAAGTAATTGATGCAGATGAGTAAATTTTAGAATTTGAGACTCTTTCGATGCCTGAAAACGGCACTTGGATACTTAAAATTTGAAAACTACCAATTCATCCACCTCAGCCCACCATGTTTGAGGCTGAGGTAAGACAATTGTAAGAATTTGAGACTTTCAGATGCCTGAAAAGGGCACTTTAATACATAAAACTACGAAAATTACTATATCCACCTAAGCCTCATGGACTGTCTCTTATACACATCTAGATGTGTATAAGAGACAGTCTTTAAAGAGGGTAACCCTTCCAGTTTAGCCCAGTAGGTTAACTGATATTCAGGGGCCCTCTTTAATAAAATCAAAGAACAGTACAAACAACATCATTACAACATAATAATAATAATAATAATAATAATAATAATAATAATAATAATAATAATAATAATAAAACAACCATTCTCAAGATGATTTTTATTACATATTCTGAAAGCACATGAGTTGTAGATATGATTGCATAGATCATTATGGCTATAAATCGGACATTGTAACATCATCTTATTGGCATCTAAATTCAAAGAAACTGAATTTTATCTATGACGTCATTTTTGAAAATACGCATTTAAGAGTATCTTGCTTATCCTTGATCGATCATCTCCCAACTTTGAGTATGTTATTATTAGCTCAGACAATTTTCTTTCATGTATGTGACATCTTTTTACATTTTAATGACGTCATCATGGTCAAAATAAATGTTTTTCTGACCCCCACCCCCTAATTTTTCTTTCCTCAAAATTTTGATGACCCCATATCATGTTAACCATTTTTTCTTGTCATCTTATGACCAATAGCAATGTCTTACGCATGCATCTAACATAGGGATATTTGCGCGCATTTGGGCCGATATACAGTGAAAATATGCTAAAATCAGGCCTATTTTTAATCAATTATAGCTCCTTTTGAAAGGTGACCCTCAATTTTTATTACATATTCTGAAAGCACATGAGTTGTAAATATGATTTTATGGATCATAATGGCTGATCGGACATTGTGACGTCATCATATTGCCATCTGAATTCAAACAAACTGAATTTTATCTATGACATCATTTTTGAAAATATGCATTTGATTGTATCTCGCTTATCCTTGATCGATCGTCTCCCAACTTTGAGTATGTTATAGCTGAGACAATTCTCTTTCATGTGAATGCGACATTTTTTTACATTTTGATGACGCCATCATGGTCAAATAAATGTTTTTTCTGACCCCCCCCCCCTCATCTTTCTTTCCTCAAAACTATAATGACTCCCATAATCATCTTCACCAGTCAGTATTTCTGAATCATATTTAGTGAGCATAAACTTCAGGCTAAGATGTACCTTAATATTTTATGAGCGCGTCATAAAGTGCGCGTACACGTGCGTCAAAATTTATATATGCTTAAAATCATTAATATTTTTAATCAGTTATAGCTCCTTAGAATGAAAGGTCCCCCCCAATTTTTATTACATATTCTGAAAGCACATGAGTTGTGGATATGATTTTATGGATCATTAGGGCTGATTGGACATTGTGACGTCATATTGCAATCTGAATAAAAAAAACTGAATTTTTATATATGATAAATATTATGAATGATAATAAGCCCCTCACCAACAGGCGTTTGTCAATGAGAGTTGATACTTATATCTCATATCAGGAATCAACATTTTGTGACATTACCATGTGCACGTGCATCATGACGTGTGCGTACGCGCGAGTAAATATTTTAAATTGCTCCAAATTCTTTTTTAAGAAACTGAATTAGCGGATACTTTCGGCCATTTTCAGCATTTAAAAATTGTTTAATCTGCACCGCGCACACTTCCTCGAGGGTCGAAGTGCGGCAGATCACCTAAATCGTCCTCAGTGACAAGTTTGGGGGTTTTTTTTTTCACCGAAGTTTTTTTTTTTCTAAGTTTAAAAGATCAAATGAAAACCACTTTATTGTCGATTTTGGCACATATAAGTGTTAGATGGAAATTTTTACTATTTTCCATTTTTTTTAATACAAAAAATTGATCGTTTTTTCCGTGAAAAAAATGACAATCGCAAAGTTTCACAAAGTTTCTATATTTTACAAAAAAAAAAAAAAACTTTTTTCTACCCGCCCCCGTGTTCAAATTTTTACAATGTGACAGCAAACAAACAAACAAATTGTTTTTTTAGGCCTTATGTTACTCAATTTTTCCATGTCTTTATATTATCCCAGTTGGCTTTTTTGTTCATGAATATCATCTCTTTCCTTTTCGGAGGACATTATTCACATAATTGATTCGTTGTTTTGGATATAAATATTGTTGACATGAATTGATAAGTAAATAAATAGAAAATCAAAGTAATTGATGCAGATGAGTAAATTTTAGAATTTGAGACTCTTTCGATGCCTGAAAACGGCACTTGGATACTTAAAATTTGAAAACTACCAATTCATCCACCTCAGCCCACCATGTTTGAGGCTGAGGTAAGACAATTGTAAGAATTTGAGACTTTCAGATGCCTGAAAAGGGCACTTTAATACATAAAACTACGAAAATTACTATATCCACCTAAGCCTCATGGATGAAGAAGGAGAAAATCTTATGAATTGGGGACTTTAAGATGCTAGAAAATAGCACTTTAATACATAAAAACTAGGGAAATTTCTATATCCACCTGGTAGAGACTGAGGTGAGAAAATGTTAAGAATTAGGGACTTCTAGATGCTGGTAATGGCACTTTAATACTTAAAATTTATGTCTATTATTTTCAAACATTTAAAAAGGGACAATTTAATTTTTTTGTTCAACCTCTGAATTCGACCTCAGGCACCCTGAGCCTACTGCAGTAATATCTTCCTTGTCTCTCTCTCTCTTCATTGGGCACACCCGGTTAATGATGAGCACAATTAGAACTTTTTTTAATCGCTGTTTTCCTTAAGTTGTGGAATGTACTGCTGCTGTGTGTTTAGATCCTTTTCTAATTGCTTGATGTATGCAGTCCGTGCTGTCCTTGCTTCTTTTCCCATGGGTTGGTTCCCAAAAGGGAATCCTTTAAATAACTTCATTTTTGCTTCTGTAGCAATGTCCAGCAAATGGCAACCTTCGTGCCCTCAAAGTTCTTGATGCAGGTGGAGTATCTCCATACAGGTCCTTATTTGTAATGTTGTTTATAGTTGATATTCAAGGCATATTCAAGGAATAATCTTTTGTAACAACCATTAGGTCTTCTCTGTCAAGATGTTCGTTTATTTCTAGGTCCCCATGCAGTGGGGACCTAGGGCTTTAAAACGTAAATATTTCAAAATTATTTTTAAGCAATGAGAAAAAACTGAAAATTAAATTCAAATCCTATGAGTGCCATTTCTAGCCATCTGACAGGGGCAGATCCAGAAATTTTCTGACCGGGGCTAATAGGTAGTCAACACCCACCTTAGCCCCACCATGGGTGGGGCTGAGGTGAGCAAAGTTTAAGAATAGGCTCTAGACGCTCGGAAATGGCACTTCGTTGAGAGCTATGCTTAGGTCTCCGTTTTTTGGCCTTTTTTACATTCTGATTTTAATCGGCGTTGTGTTTGTTGTCAATCAATAGAAAATTCAAAATTAGTGAGTGGTAAATTAATCAAGCTCTCCTTTCACCCACTGCTGGGTCCACCATTGAAATCATGAGTACACTTCATTTTTTCCCTTTCTCCACTCTACTCCATTTTTTTCTCCTATTTTTTTTGGGGGGGTGAGGGGGGGGGGGCTGGATATAATATGTGGTAAATATATCTCTGTTCCCTAAATGTAAAAACGAGCAAAAACAGCCAATCCAAAAATGGAAAAAAATTTAAAAATTAAAATTAAAAAAAAAAGAAAAAAGAAAAAAAATTGATTGCCCAAAACGCCTCAGAGGTTATTTTGGTCGTCTAAAACAAACAAAAACTTTCACAGGGAATGCCCCCGGACCCCCTAAGGTAGTGTTATGTTGATTGGCCCAACTTTCATTTCATTTCATTTATTTTGTCATTACAAACAGAAATAACAACAGACCAAAAATCAGATACAGGATTAACAAAAAGCAAACTAAATTGCTGTACAAAGTTTAGGCTGTGCTTTTTGCTGCGTAGAGTAAAATAAGTAAGTTCTAGTTTGGTATGGAATGACCCAGATGTACAGTACCTGGTTATAAAAGTAATAAAATAATGAAATCTTGAAAAAAATTACAATAAAAAAATTACTGAAATTTTTTTTGGTTTAAATTAGAAAATTTATAGTGGTGCCAACAGGGAAAATTTAAATTATGGCCAACAAAGAAAATCTTTAGTACAGTTATTGTCACTACATACAGTACCTTAAAAATATAAAATCTATTTTATTTCTTTTGATAATCCATTATCTAGACAACATTTCGAGTTGAACAAGATGGATTTGGGGAGCTTCAAGTTCCAGAAGACATGTATTACGGTGCCAACACTGCACGCTCACTCCTAAACTTTGACATCGGTGGAGAAAGGGAAACAATGCCTGTAAATACCTTTCAAAGAATTATTTTTTTGACAAAAAAGTTACATTGTAAATAACTGAAATGCATCTTATTGTGAACTCTGCATGAATCTAAATCTGAAACTGTAAACTTGCTCATCTGACAACGATTCATGTTTGGTAAATAACATTTTCTCTTGTTTTTCAATATCTTTAGCTTCCATTAATAAAAGCTTTTGGAATTCTCAAGAAAGCAGCAGCTTGTGTAAATAAAGAGTTTGGCCTTGACCAGGAAAAGGCCAATTTTATCATGGATGCCGCAGATGAGGTAGGCAAGTTGCTAGCTTGGTAGATAGGATAAGAGTATTTCAGTGTGAATCACACCAAGGATAACCCACTAATTCCCAAGACTTGTTTCCAGTGGGGTCCTTCTGGTGGTGAATTGGGCAGTAGCCTGGGAGGCAATCCCCTACTCTTCCGAAGAGTGTATTATGTTCTTTCAGTCCATGAATTTCACGTCCGCATTCTGTAATTACTGACCATATTGCCGTGCCAGAATTGCCACAGGATGGCAAATTTTTGCTGACCTAGGCCTAGATTAAAAAAAATGCTTGGCAAGTCAAAACTTTGACTGAAACAGGCCATAGCAGAAACTAAATTTTACGTACGCCGTCAAATCAAGGAAGTTGGTCGTTCGTAAAACAGATTTGTTTGTACATTAATTATTTTTAATATGCATACGTACGATGTCTGTATAATCGTTTTGTCTTTCTCGCTGGCTAGACATTTCATAGGCTAGGACGCTAGCCAACCAAAGCCTAGGGCCATTTAGTAAAATATCGCCCAGCTGAAGCCACTTGAGGATGCGTAGATCATAATTATCAGGCGCGGATCCAGACATTCGCCTAGTTTTCCCAGGCGAAGGCCAGGGTGAGAAATAAAAATAAAATGTTGACCATTTTTCCAAAAATCACACTTAATTTCCTTGACACTTATTTTGAACATTACCATTATGACATTTTTTAAATTGATCCACACCTATATCTTACACTTTTACACTGATTGTACTGTAAACCTAAAAAAATATAATTTTCTACTGGAGTAGAAAATCAATAGAATCTGTTGACAATGATGTTGCTTTGTTTACAGTCATTTTTTTGGGTGGGGAGTTGATTATTTGATTCATAATATTTATTTAAACATAATTCATGTTTTCAATGTTAGTATGGTTGATAAATAATACATAAAATAATAATAATAATAATAATAATAATAATAATAATAATAATAATAATAATAATAATGAAGGTGCTCGAATAATGCTTTAGTAAAGAATTAATAATATTTCATAATACTTCAATAGGCCTATTTGCGATAGTGTGATTAATGAGATATTTGTTGATTAATTTATAGAAATATATATTAGGTAGGCCTATACCATTAATAATGATTCAGCATATTAAATCAACTTACGTCTATAGATGTAAAATTTGGGGGTTTTTTTCAATAAAATGTTACCTATTTTATTCTGTTTAAAAAATAATTATAAAATACCGTACATTATAAAGTTTCATTGTAAATTATATGAGAATTTAATTCACATAATTTATGTTTTCAATTATTTAAGCATTTAAACAATTCATTGGGCCTAACGCTGGATGTAAATGTAAAACAAAACAAAAACAAAAGCATCGCCAATGTGTTTTCATGTATGCAAATGCTAATACTATCGCGCGATTACCGCGTATTTTTGGTAAGCAGAGCTCAGGATGGTTCACATGAATTGACGAATCCGTCGAAATGCCGTATAAATAAATCAATAGGCCTATTTGCGATAGTGTGATTAATGAGATATTTGTTGATTAATTTATAGAAATATATATTAGGTAGGCCTATACCATTAATAATGATTCAGCATATTAAATCAACTTACGTCTATAGATGTAAAATCTGGGGTTTTTTCAATAAAATGTTACCTATTTTATTCTGTTAAAAAAAATAATTATAAAATACCGTACATTATGAAGTTTCATTGTAAATTATATGAGAATTTAGTCCACATAATTTATGTTTTCAATTATTTAAGCATTTAAGCATTTAAACAATTCAGTGGGCCTAACGCTGGATGTAAATGTAAAACAAAACAAAAACAAAAGCATCGTCAAAGTGTGTTCATGTATGCAAATGCTAATACTATCGCGCGATTACCGCGTATTTTTGGTAAGCAGAGCTCAGGATGGTTCACATGAATTGACGAATCCGTCGAAATGCCGTATAAATAAACTGCAATTATGTAAATACGGTAACTTTCACAAGAACTTTACGAATATCTTAATTGATATAATCTTAATTATTATTTTAAATTAGTTAATTACTAATTAATTAATAAATTGATATAAACATTGTGACCTTATAACTACAATTTATTTAATATGTCTTAAATAATAAATACAAGAATCCTGCAACGAATTTTTCAGGTCAGAAATTGGCATCAAAAAGTAATAATTTTTCAATCGCGATCTTCGTATTTGTCGGTTCTTGGAAATAGCGACGATAAACATATAATAATTAGTTTATAGTTTTTTATTGTAGTTATAATAATAATTATACATATATAATAATTATTATATACATATATTATTATTATATTTTTATTGTATTATGTTATATATATAATTATATTATATAGAAGAACATATGTATATATACATAAATATATATATACACACACACACATATATATACACATATATATAGCTATATACATATATTTATATATATATATACATATACATATATACATATATATATACATACATATTTATATACACATATACACACATATATATACATATATAATATATATATAATATATATATATAATATATATACATATATATACATATATATACATATATCTATATACACACAAATATATAGATATACACACACATATATATATACATATAAATATATATAATATACATATACATATATATATATACACACATATATATATATATACATATATATACAATAAAATAAAACTCGTAGAGATGGTAATAGATTTGCCTCAAAATTTATTAAGAAAATAGACGAGATCTTTCGGGCGTAACCCTTTATCAAGTCAGTGACATATATATACATATACATATACATATATATACATATACATATATACATATACATATAAATTATATATATATGTAGGCCTATGTATATATATATTTGTATATGTATATATATATATGTATATGTATATATGTGTATATATGTGTATATATATGTATATGTATATATGTATATATACATATATACATATACATATATATATACATATATATACACATATATACACATATATACATATATATACATATACATATATACATATACATACATATATATATATACACATATACACACATATATATACATATATTATATATATAATATATATACATATATATATATACATATATCTATATACACACACATATATATATATATACATATAAATATGTATAATATACATATACATATACATATATACATATACATATATAGTTATACATATATATATACATATATATATATACATATATATGTATATATATGTATATGTATATATAGACCACCGCTTCTTTTGTATATGTTCTCTATATAACCCTGTTCCTTCCACTATCCTATCAGTACCTGATGATGACCTATGGTCGAAAGTACTAGTACAAGTAATAGAAGTAGATGTAAGACATGTAAGCATGTTGTATGTACGGATACTATCGTAGGACCTTCCAGTAATTTTTCTATTCGAGAGAAATTTACATGTACCTCTAGTAATGGTATATATGCTATTATTTGTGTTAAATGTAATAAGGTTTATATAGGAGAAACGAAAAGCAGGCTTGGAGATAGATTCGTTGAACATTTGCGCTCTATCAACCTTAACACGTCAGGTCTTCCTATAGCTGAACATTTTAATGATAATCATGATATTAATAATGATATATTAGTTACTGGTATCAAACAATGTAATTCATCTAAATTTAATCGTAGACGTTTGGAGGAGCGTATTATTTTTCAACTAGGTACTTTGAAACCTCATGGACTGAACGTCTCATTTAAATCTTTTAGAGATTAATTTGTTATTTTATTTATCTTGCTATGATGCATTCTGTGACCATTATAC
>NW_022699643.1:242141-245491 GCF_011630105.1 Anneissia japonica | reverse complement strand
ACATGTTTTTGCCTAACCAGTCTCATTACGTTTTGAGTGAAATAAAATTATGAATTATGAATTATACCAATGTCATCTATCGATAAAAACATCGATTCGATTAATTAACAGCAGCTTTTCGCACTGTGCCAGTGCCGATAGAAAACAGCAACTTTTTGGCACTGCGGCAGTGCCGATAGAAAAGGGCAGCTTTTTGGCACTGCGGCAGTGCCGATAGAAAACAGCAGCGGCACTGCGGCAGCGCCGATAGCCACTACCTCTACATGCAGCAATGCTAACTAGGAACACATGATCTTCGGTTTCTTCTGAAAACTCCCTGGACCTCCGAAAGTGTAGGCCTATTATCATCTAGGTAATTTCAAACACTCGTTGCTATGACTCTATTAAATATTTTGGATATGCAGGACGTAAGAGAAATGCTGCGATAATTATTCAAGTCTTTCTTATCCCCCTGTTTAAAAATAGGTACAATCATACTTAAATTCCAATCTTTTGGGGGAATTTAAAAGATAATTCTTTTGAACAGGTCTAAAAGAGAGCGTTCCATAATTTTTCCACCATTTTTTAGAAGTTCATTATATGAAACCATCTTCACCTGGTGATTTTCTTAGCTGAACTTAATGCGTCTTTAACAGATTCAATGTCTATATCTATATATCATATAAACAATTTTGGTTATCTTCAACTACGGAGTCATTTCTAACAAAATAAAATTTTTAGTCATATACATATTTATTGTTGAATGTATTTAGGTTTACTTAGTGATTCCAAATAATTTTTCAACGTTTCCGTCTTTTCTTTGACATCAGTTACAAATTTTTCTGACCTTGGTACCTTGAAACAATTTGTATACTGTTGTTTGAACTTTGACCCTCTGAGTAATTGCCAAAATTCTCTACAGTTTTGGCCTCCTTTGTTTGCAATAGCTATTGATTTATTGACCCTCATTTTTAAAATCTTTTGTTTAATTAAATTCTTAGCAAACAAAACGCTATTGTTGGTAATTTTGCCACAAAAGCTGCAAGTCGCCTCATCTTTATCTTTTCTTTAAGATATTTTCTATGAATTAGTGCTGCATTTTTTCAGTTTTCATTGCAGTTTAATTATGAGTATATTCGTTTAAGCTTTATGACGACAATTTAATGCAAGTGGAGGTTTCTATCTCTGTTGTTTGAGAATTAACAAAAAAAAAGAAATTAATAAATAGTTTAATTAAGTTATTATTGCCTACTTGAATTTTATAGGCACTGCTATCAAAGATACTAGAAATATAAGATAGAGTTCTCGCATTGTCAAAATGAGGCGGAAGTCGTGCCCAACGTAGGCGGCGCCCTTCTTTTTAACCATTCAAGTTTCCTATACTTCGTGCCCAACGTACAGGGCGCCCTTCTGTTGCTAAGTATATCCAGACGCAAAAGGCGCCCTTCCTTTTCCACTAATGGAGGAAAACTTTTGCACTAAGAGTGCGTCCGGCCATGCGATTCTGCGCTGTATTGTTGTTTCATTCTTTACTGATTCATGATTATGCTTTAATTGTTTTGTGTATAATTTGGATAATAGCAACGATTTCTACCGCCACCAAGGAGGTTATGTATTCACCGATGTCACTGTCTGGGTGTCTATTCCAGTTTGTTTAAAATTATATCAAGTATCTTTATTGAGAATTGATAATAAAATAAGCGACGACATGGTAACGAAAGTTTGCAATAAGTTTTTTTAGATCCAACTGTAGGGGCGTCCCATTTTCGTATTCCCACCATGCATTTCGGTGGAACACAGTGGAACACTTTTTTTGTGTGGAGAACTCTATCTTGTATTTCTAGTATCTTTGCTGCTATGTAGAGCGCCATATAAATGCTCGATGTGATCATTCGAGTCCGATGGCCCCCCCCCCCCAATTTCGATTGGTGTTGCAGGCTTCTTCGAAGTACTCTAGAATTAAGTTGTAGGCCTATATGAGAATCACGAAGAAGATGATTATGTTAGCGACAATGATTTATTGTTTTAAGTACTGCAAGAGTAACGTTCAGAGGCGAATTCAGAAAGTTTAGATAAAAAGTATTTAGTTTTCATAGGCTTGTGTAAATATTTAACACCGGTTTGTGTTGCCTATGTAATAACTTTCATTCTAAATGAAAGCGAGCCACGGATTTGCCATATAAAGATTCGATAACAGGCCCCTTAAAACTATCTAGAAAAAATCATTACACTGTATGTTATTTAATAAATTTAAATCAATTATAATCAAAGAGCATATTTAGTAATGTGACTGCGGGCATTTAATTTATGGTGTTAAATTAATTATAAGAACAGTAAAAGATTAACATTGTTCTGTGTATACCATTTAATTTCTTCAATTTCAAACAGATGGCCGTTGATTTTCGTGTAATTTTTGTATTTTAAATGAATATTATATGTCCACTATTGTCTTCTAATTGGATTAAAATCTGGCCGAATTTTGGCCGATCGAAAAAATGTTTGACCGAAATTTTGCCGTGAGATGGTGTGTTTTGCAGCAAAGCGCGCCTGTCGACTATCTGGCAACCCTGATTATATCATCGTTCATCAAATCGTGGACCATGAGGACTTATCAACACAGCAAGTATTTTCCGATATTCGTCTTTCCTTAAATGCTCTGGCTAAATCATAACTAAAGCTAGTAGGCCCTAGGCTAGCTAGGTAGCCTAGGCTTAGCCTAGCTTAAAGCCTCTACTCACTACTTAAGTAGGCCTAGGCCATACCATCCCCTTGCTAGGCCTAGCAAGCTACTCTGGTAGTAAGTAGGCACTAGACTAGCCTGCATGTAGGAGGGGTAGTACTAGTGGTGAAGGCCTAGTAGAAAAGAAGAGGAACCTAGGCCCTAGGCCACCTGCTATATAGGCCTAGGTAGGCACCACATGTAGGGACAGAAATGGTGAAAATGAAGTTAGTCAAATCATCTTTTTTTAGGTTGGTTTAGAGTAAGCAGCAACAAATTAGAAACACAACGAAACCTCATCCATTCAAATTGGTCAACTATAACTCAAGATATAGGTTTTTAATTAAGTTTTTTTTTTTCCGCATGACTGAAGTAAAACTTTACAATAGTTGGTAATTCTAAGGACCAACATTCTTGTTATTTGCATTAAAGCCCCATTCCCGGCAAAATTTCAATTTTTAAGAAAAATCTAATTTTTGTATAATGTTATAAAGATTTTAAATAAATATAATTGCTAATTGCTAGCGGAATTGCTAGTTTAACTGAATTTAGACATTCCTAAGAATGAAAAAAATGTAAAATAAGACTGAAATTTGATTTTTTTGTGTTCCACACAAAAAATAAATGCGGATGAATTTTTCATGTTGATTTT
>NW_022699643.1:239608-241843 GCF_011630105.1 Anneissia japonica | reverse complement strand
GTAAAAAACTTATCTCATTAGAGAGGGCGCACTTTATTGACTGTATAAAGTATACATAAAAGCGAGAGTATTGGATGCAATCTACAACCTCTGAATTTGCCTAGTAACGATGAATTCGTCGAGAAAATGGTAATATTTTATGAGAAATAGTCTGTATTTCTCATTTTTTTTATTCTTTTGCGTAAAACTAAAATTCATGCTAAAATTTTTCCATGATATATAATAATTGGAGTAATGCAAATGCATATTTTCTAAAAAAAGTCATTTTTAGTGAAATTTTGCCGGGAATGGGGCTTTAATAAACACACAAACAAAATAGTAAACAAAATGAAACAGCAATAACTCACATACATATCCATGGTATGATGTGTTTATTTTTGTTGGAACATAAACCAAGATGGACAAACCAGAACGGATCGTTAAGTGTTGATAATTAGTAAGCGTTACAATGTCGTTGCCATGGAAACAAAATATAAATATATTTTAAATAATTCTGAAACTAAAGAGAATATTGATTTAGTGACCTATTTATTTTATTTTACAGGTATCTGATAATATGTGCAAAATTTTCACATTCATAACTACGCAAATCTATGAGAAAATTAAGATTTAATTTGTTTACTGCTTCTACGTTCTGTAAACAAAAGTGTAAACAAATTAAAACATCTATATCTAATGAACTATTTATTATGAAGTTGATCTTTGGTGTAATTATCAATTTAGGTACAGGGGACACAATGCAACCAGTATTAAGTGGAATTATGCAAGTAAACAAAGTGAAGTTACCATGGCAACAACAGACAACAACGATGTAAACAAAATTGTTTATATATGCCGTAGATACAGAGGAATAACTGAAAAATCATGCAATTTTCATACAATTTCTGCTCCACATGTCCTAATCATGCCCTTGATTGATTTATGCTTCTACCTCATCCATTTTACCACTGAATGGACATTAAAGTTGTTTACTTCAATTTTAAGTATTATTTATAAAACAAACAAAAGTTTAAACAAATTAAAACTTCTATATCTAACAAACTATTTATCATATGAACTTGATCTTGTGTATATGTCCAGTACCGATTTTTAAGTGCCACAAGTTCTACATTGTCTTTCTTCTTAAGCTTTTCATTGAGCTGTTTTATTGTTTGTTTTAACTTCTCAATTTGATCTTGCTGTAATTCTATTACCTGTTTGAGTTCGTCAACTGTTGTTGCATGGCAATTTTTCTGGGAACTTTCGCTTTCTTCCAATCGAGCACATTTTGTCCTCAGCTTATCAAAGTCAGCTTGGAAAGCACGCTTTCCATACTTTACTTTTTTAATATGTTTCTCTTTTCTAGTCATATCTTTGCTCATGTGTTTAAGAGCAGCCTTATGTTTTCATATTGTTGCTAAGTGGATCCGTTCTTTTCTTCTATTGGTAGCTTGCTTATGTGGTGAAGGTCTAAGTTTTAGCGTTTCATTTTCAGCCTTTAAGGTACAAACTTCTTTTGCAAGACTTTCATTCGTCGATTGCAGAACATCACAAGTAAATTTGGAGGTGCTGGTACTTGCACTTGATCTTGGTCCTATTGGCCCAGTGGTAGTTGGTAATAAATATTCTGATTCCTCCCAATCTTTCAGTTCCAATTTATTTCTACTGTTGCGTACTTTTTCTCTTCGTTTTTTTGTCAGTTTGGTCCATTGAGCAGATAAATTTGATATGCTTGGCATGTCATTACAGTCCACCAATTGGGTCATCCACTGCTGAACGTCTTTCCATTTTGCCAATGCCTCCTTTTTCAGCTGTTGTAGTTGATACACATGTTTGTTTAGCAAATTCTCAGGTTTTTGCTGGAGATGCCCAGCAACCAAATCCTGTAGTTGCTGCTCTGTTAAACATGGTGCTGGCCCAGGGTTTGATTCAACGTCTCCACTCAGCAGCAGTGATACAACAGGCTCTGTTTCATGTACATCTAAATTTTGTTGAGATGGTCGGCAGTGCCATGATATACATAAGGCATACACCAAGGTACATTGAAAGAAAAGTTGGCCCTGGCAGAGAAAAAGTACCGATCTGCTGTCTCCATGCCTCCAAAGAAACACCCATGGTGGCTTCTGTATTTGAAAAATAACACAGAATGTTAATCATTACTGTATAATAATTAACAGATAATACCTGAATATAAAACAAGACTGCCAAATCTAAGTAAATTTAAAATATATGTTAATATATATATATATATACTGT
>NW_022699643.1:228916-238682 GCF_011630105.1 Anneissia japonica | reverse complement strand
GCCTTAGACGTTAGAAAAATAATGAATATTCATGATATTATCGAAGAAGAGATGCTGAACAGTTGAAAAACACGAAGCAGTCACGATGGTCATGCTTCCCTAGTTGTGTGTGAGTATGTGAATTTTTACGATTTTTCAACCAAAATCCTGGGAAAATTCAACATGTTAATTTCCTGATTTTAGTGAGACAATAATTTTTTTTTTGCAATTTTAGTGAACATGGCCACATAGTTCATGTGATTCCCCGTGAACTTGAGAACACATATTTAAAAAATCTCTCTGACAACTGTTTTGGTTAGGATTTAATTTGGGTTTAAACCTATAGTCTGAGAAGTCTACAGAATGATAGTGAAGTAGGTAATGTATATATATTGTTCCTTTATATCAGTGTCACTTACAATGTATTGCAGTTTTATTATGGTAGTCAAATGTAGATTTTTGATTATAAAATTATTATTTTGAAGAATTTCTTAGCACACTTTCATTGAAAAATTCCATTGTTTTTCAGATTTATTCTTCTTTCTCTGAAAGAAAAAAATAAATAACACTGTTATGACACTATATTCTTATTTTTTTTAAAATATTTCATAAAGAAGTAATAATAAACAGTTATACCTACCAAATTTTCTTCTTTTAGGTTGTGCAATTTTCTGGAGAATGTTGGGCTGGGTTAGCAATGTATGCGAGCGCATCATTGAAGTTAACTGAGCAAGTCGATCATGCATTCCTGCAACTGTTCTTTTTCGTTGATTAAAAGATGCATGTATGGACTCGCCACCTTGCTCACTGATTAGTCCCATCCCAAATTTCCAAGCCTTAAGTTGTGGAATCACATACTCTTCAAGCATATGAAGCTTTGGTGATATTGTCATTGAATTTCCTGAATTTCTATATTCATCAATAAAGTCTTGTATGGATTCACCTTAAAAAAGGGAAAAAATGTTATAAATGAGAATTCTTTTTTTTTAAATTTTAATTTAGACCGATAACAAAGCCTGCAAAAGCAACATGAAGACGGACAGCTTTGCAGCAGGTTTATATTCTTAGATGCCAGCAGAAACAAGCCAAAACAAATGGCCGCCTTGGAAACTATAGGATATTAGGTAAGGTAACAATTTAAATACAGTACATACAATAACTTACCAATAACAGTTATTTCCTCATTTGACATTGGCTTTGAATGATTGATGTTATTTATTTATGCAAATTTATTTAGTAGTCGTCCATATTTGCTGACAAGCGATTTTACTTTTTCTGAAATAGTTTTTATTTGACCTAATGGTAGTTTAGTCTCCTGTAGCTTGAATTCTGCAACTGGGGCATTTATCAGGTCAGTACCCTTATCACACCCTCGCTCTTATGGTAAATGTAAATTTAATTTTTTTATTATTAACTGTATATTGTTATTAAAAAAAATTAAAAATATACCTGACAGCATTTGTGCACATGGTTCCCGATAAAAGATCGGCCATGATATGCTTGTCTCTCTATTTTGTGCTTTTGTAGAACTTTCTCTATGTACACTGCTAATGGCCCAGTGCCAAATGGTAATCCCTCATTCATGGCTTTTGTCTGTTAGGAAGATAAGACAGTACAGAATAAAAACTTATTTTAGTTTTGTGATTTCTTTTTACATTTACATCATTATCTTCATTTGCTTGTTTATTTAAATTTAACTAAACTTGAATTATATTTGAATGCTGTATTCTCACCAATGTTTCAATATCCTCTCTTAATTTGACAATCTTGTCCATGTTTTGAAAGATTAGTCCATTAGATTGCAGATAAATGAGAGGCATTTCTTCTTCTGCTTCCGCCAGTTTCTGTTCTTTCTTTTCAATTTTGTTTTTGCATTCTAATTGTGTTTTGATGTTGTTTTGGATAAGCTTTTCGAAGACAGAGCTTCCAAACTCGTCATCCTCGTCTGAGGTTTTTTTTTCTGCATTCATACATATGACAGTCTATTTCATGAGCTTCGGACTCATACATGTCGAACAGCTTTTTAAAGACGCCCAAAGAAATGTGCAGACTTGGCACAGATACCTATAACACCATAAATAAATAGGATATTTATAATCTATTTTTTTTTTCACAGCCCAATACAGTAGTAATACAGTTGATGATTTACTTTCATATTAAATTGTGGTAAGTTGAATTTATTAATCTTTAATAATCAAAAAGCAGACATACAATAATAACTAGGATTGATAAAATACTTACATGGTCTACCTCAATTGCAACAAGAGGATTGCTAATGACACTCATTGATACACTCTTGGCTGTGGTTTTGTCAGCACCATTGTCTAAAAAGACCTGATAGCATTCTTCTATGGAACTAAGTGTTCTTGGTTTCCCTACTGGGCTTCTTATTTGCATTTCCTGTTTTGTTTTTTCACAGAAAAGGCAACAATGCCGAGTTACAATGTAAATAATATTGATAAAATAGAATTTATTAAAACAGATAGCAAACCATGAAACCTAAGAAAAATAAATTAAATGCAAGTTTAACAATTGTAATTATAATACATAATATAACATGCTTATTCCTCAGCAAACGTACCATTTGGCCATTGATTCCATATAGTTTTGTGAGGTACTCGTAGTCCCCAAAACAAAATACCCTGATGGTGTAGCCACTGAAATAGAAAAGTGTAAATATTAGTTTATATAATGAAAATCAAAGTTTTCAAATATTTCAAAAAATAATTACAATATAAATACAATGAATGATTGTTACCGCCACATCTGTCCATGTAGGGCTACAACCTGACTAGCGACTCCTGGAAGGGTTTCCTTGATGTTGAACATCATGTTCGGTGCATCAAAAACCAATACTGGTGCATCAAATACCAATACCAATACTACTGCCGCCACCCTTGTCTCCTCCAAATTTTAGCCATAGCTCACCCTCATTGGGACATAGATTTCCCAGTCTGTGTACAAAAAATAGAATATTTCATTGAAAGAAACAAATACTGTATTATATAATACAGTATTATATTTGTAATCAAATTCTTTTAGTTTTTAATTTTTAATTTATAATTTCTATCCAGTAATTACATATACCCATAAGTATACATGCACACATACATACACATATATAATAGAAATAAATATTTTAATAAAATAATAAAATTACCTTTCATGTTCTTCAAAATATGAAAACTCAACATTTTTGATGTTCCTCATTTTTACCATTGGTGCTTTTTTTATTTCAATTCCATCTGGAGAGGTGTCTGATTTAAAACACAGCATTTCCATGGATGATTCAAAATAATCCCCTATGAGGTCATCTTGTCGCTTTCGAAGCTGCCTTTCTGAAGGAATTACTCCTTTCTCCATGTACCTGCCAAGTGTAAAAAAATCAAAAGTAATATTTTTCAGTGTAAAAAGGTATTTATTTTTTTTGTTTTCGCTTACCTTCTCAGCTTTCTCAGTTGCTGCCAAGCAAGATGACAGTCAGATACCATGGCCAATGAAGTGTCTACATCCAACCTGTATTTTCCAGATAAGTTCGCGGCTTTCATAACAGCTGGGCTCATATGTTTTGCTGTGTATACCTGTTGATGGAAAGCTCCAGCTTCGCCATTCCCATTGCTGACAGTTTCGTTCAGTGTTCTTAGCTTGGATGCTCGCCTTGCTAGTGTTTTTGCTGAAGCTACATCGCTAGAAACTTTACAGTTTGGGATGATGGCAACTTTAGTTGGCTGTGTAGAAAATTACATTTTCATGTGAAACTGTGTGATGATTTTGTCATTTATTATATATTTTGAAAAATGGATTATACAAAATAGTAATGCAATTACCCGTCCATTGGTGGAAATCAGCATCTCCTTGTTTTTCTTCAGACTGTCATAAACAATCTTTTCTGCAAAGGTCTGGATTTTCTGAGGAACATGTTGGTGTTTTTTTAAAATTTCCTCCAACACAGAGACCGCATTACAGGCAGAGAATGCTTGCTCTCGCTCAGTTCATTTTTTGCTGCAAACATGTGCTCTACTATCAGTGTACGATACACTGTTGTCGCAACTTGTACATTTAAGTTGTACGATTTGTGATGCCGAATTGAAATCATGCACTGACATTGGATAAGTGCACACAAGACAAGAACGTTTATTAACACGAAGTGTATTAAATAATTTTGTCAAACAAACCGAGCAATAATGATGTGCGTACTTTGATACTAAATTGTCTAGTGATAAAATGCAGCTACATATTGTACACATATAATTTTCAGGATTTATCTGATTGTGTACTATGAATTTTGAATCAATTGTGTTATTGCTTACTTTCAGAAATAATTCATTTAATTTCACTGTGATTTTCTTTCCTGGTTTGCTTTGTTCAGTAAATAAATAGCATGTGAAACATTATTGCTTGTGGTGTGTACATTTGTAATTTGAAAGTATAGAGGGATGATTGTGATAACTTAGTACCTTAGTATTTTTTACAGATAAATTTTGGGTGAATGTCTTTATTTTCAAGCGAGAGATCAATATTAAGAAATCTAAGTATACTATTTTTTATTTTAGAAACTTCAAATTTTCTTGATATTTTTTTACCACAAAGACAACAAATATTATCCAATGCAAGGCTATGAGAATCCATTATCAGTAGAGAAGTAACTATTACATTATACAATTTTATTTTATTAGCAATGTAAAAAAGACAAAGTACAGACAATATACAACTTATCCAAATATATTGATACAGTACAATGAAATCTCTATGCCTCTAGGCTGGTCGATTTACTGCAGGCCTAGTCTATAATGTATATCGCATCACATAAACTCTGCTAGATGAGCGGAAATAGTAGCCTTTTTTATACGAAAATTTTGAAAAATCAAAAGAAGTTGTCGGGCCA
Organism: Anneissia japonica; assembly: GCF_011630105.1. Classification (NCBI taxonomy): domain Eukaryota; kingdom Metazoa; phylum Echinodermata; class Crinoidea; order Comatulida; family Comatulidae; genus Anneissia; species Anneissia japonica. The sequence goes on along the minus strand of NW_022699643.1, from coordinate 233,818 downwards.
ATGCTAGAACAGACTCTGCTTGTTCATTTACGACCGTCATCACCTCCCAGGAAAATTGACGATAACGAAGTCAAACTTTAGCGCTACGGCAAAATATAGATTGAGGGCGCTGTTTGTTTACTTTTTTCGCTAATGACTCGCCTAACTTCTCTCGCTAAAATTCATCATTTTGAAACAGATTTATGCACTGCACGTATAATGGGCAGAATTCTACTACATAACACATATTCAGTCACCGAAACGTAGCAGCTCGTCTCGCTCGCGAACTCGGAATCCGATGCGATTTGTTCGTTGGGGGCTTACGGTGCGTAAATATATGAAAAGCGCGCTGTAAACACTTACTGTCCCAATATAGTGCGTATGAAACCGCCGTGTCATTTTTAGCTAAATTTTTCGATTTACGGTGCTTAATTTTAGTTAGCTTCACTCCTTATACCCTAAAAATACATTTAAATGTACTTACGTCATTCTTTAAATTAAGTCACTTCTGTTGGGTTTTTTTTAACAGTTCGGAAAATATTTTAAGTTAACGATCGTGAGCGTGATTCGTTAATACCCACAATTCCGAGCGCGAAAAAAAGCTTACCACCGGCATGATCCAATCAGATCACCGCTTCCAAAAGTTGTTGGGCAGAAGTGTTATGCGCAGTAGACGATTAGCAGTCGACCATTTCGGTCCTTACTACTGCAGGGCCAGTTCCTGCAGGAACAGTGGCCACCGCAGCAGCACTTACAGGCGATCCGGCGGCTAGAGCGGATCGCCTGAGAGCTCGGCCAGGCACCGCAGATTGTCGAGAGCAAAGTGCAGTACCCAAACCGTCAGCTCCCGGCTCTCACAGCTTCTATACGCCGCGACCGTTCTGTGGAGGCGTTGGTGGCTATTATACGCCTCTTGCAGCGCTGCTGTTACCTCATCCTCCACTGGTAGTTGAACAGGTACTTGCCTGGGTGGAGCCCGAGACCCAACCACGGGCGGAGCATTACCGGTGGCCGAGTAGGTGACAAACCCTCAACCCCTCGAGGGTGCCAGAATCCGCCCACGACTGCTGTCTGACCCAACGAGGCGTCGACAGCTGCTGCACTCGCGCTAGCAGACGTTATGCTGCTGCGGCATCGGCAGCGTCCAGGTGCACCGGAGCCGCTGCTGCGCTTGCGCCAGCAGACAACCAAACCGGCACCGGAGGCCTTGCCGTGGCAACACCCCGATTTCCCGATTCCTTGCGGCCACACTCCACCCAGCAAAGCGGAATGGCGGCTGTCACGGTTGCGTCTCCTGCGCACCGCGCACTTGGCAGGAAGCTGCTGAGACAACCACAGTGCCCTGTTCAGGCAGGACAGACCAGCGGGTATTACCCGCAAGGCCTGACTGGCCAAAAACAGCAGAGCCGTATGATGTAATAACCCCAGCGGCATCCGCAGGGGGAATACATCCAGGCTAGTAGGTGGTTCCTGCCCGGTAGCCGTGGCCACCTGGGTCAGGAACTGTACAAAGCGCTTGGTGAAGATTTGGCCGGGGAAGGTGGCGCTCTCCTGATTAAAGAACACCGCTCTCGCGACCGAACCCCCACAAGGTAGGAATCAAATCAATTAATCCCAGGAGGCAATCCCACCGGGCCTGGGCTAACACTGGTGGATCGACCCAATAGATCTGGTCCACCAGGAAACCTGGCAGGTGGACCGAAACGTGTTGTCGTGACGGCGACGTCTCGCTGCAACCGGACACCGGTACTTGGGGACCTCCTTCCCCCCACAGGATGCAGGACTAGCCCCCTTGGGATCCATGGTCGCTGCGACTGCCGTAGCTGCGACCGCAGGGCAGGTCCCCGTAGGAATGGCGACCGCTGCAGCAGCACTTGCAGTTCCCGTGGGAACACCAGCCACTGCGGCGGCAAAGCTCACGGGGCCAGCTTCCGCAGGAGTACCGACCGCTGTAGCTGCGACGGGGACATCCCAGCAACAGATGTTCCCCCTCTAAAACCTGAAGCCTGTTGGTGTTCGGCCTCAAAGTGATTCAGGGCAATCCCCAGGGTAGTTGGTCTACCCGATGGGGCGTGCCACGGGATCGAGCAGGTGTAAATTCCCTGCTCGTCTGGACCGGCCACCACCACAGCGGGCCAACTCGCCCCTCCCAGGACGTCGTCGGCGTACCAGCACGCGTCCCGGCTAAGGGGGTCTTACACCGGTCCCTGATCCGCACAAGGAGTGTGGTGGTCCACTCCCCATGACGGACATTGGCCTTGAAAACCCCACAGTCATCAAGGGGCCCTGACTTGGTCAGGGTCACATTTTCCCCAAAGGAAAGAGTGGCCATTGACGCTCGGTGAGTGGGTAGTGAGGGGTCCTGGGTGGTGATGCCAATAGGAGGTCCTCGGCCTCCCCTATCTGCAAAGCCTCCAAGGCTGGGAGATGTCCCCTGTGGGAGCCAGACTCCCCAGCCGCTGGTATTTCAGTGCCTGCCTGGTGGCCAGTCCCCATAGTAGCTGACTCGGGGAGGTGGTGAGGGGACTGGGCCCACCTCACCTACCTCCTTGGGTTCTTCAGTTTTCTTGTCGGTCATTATCTGTAAGACTTGATAACTTCCCATCCCTGTCAACTAACACACGCCAGACACAGATCACATTTCAAAATAACCGAAAACTATAGCTAGACTAACCTAAATAACATGACCTACTGTATTACCAAGCGGACAATGCGGCTCACAGTAGCAAGAATATCAGACTATTTAGCCTGATCAAAAAATATGATCGGTGCGGATTGAATAAGCTAATAAATAACTAAAAATGTGCATCGAACTGCCGACTGCCAGTTGCGATACGAAATAATAATAATAACATTAATATAATCCTATCTACACCTAACTTCACATAAAGATGCTAATATATATTAAGGTCGCATATTTTCCAGTAACCAGCATGAACACGAGCATACTGTGTTGAACCGTTCTGGAATCACAGGCCCAGTGCGTTAATATACAAAACGCTGTACCATGAACACGAGCATGGTCTGTAGGCAGAACAGACCAGGTCATGAGCCTATACTCCCTGTCCCGTATGTCTGCCCACTAAAATAATTAATCTGACTATTGGGAAAATAAAACGTATCTGCCTAGCAGCATACAAATCCAAGATGGTAGCAATACGTCGAGAAGGAAACGTAAACGTCTCACTACCCGAGGCTGTTGGATGAGGCGCGAGCGGTGGAGCTGTGCGTGGCTGTTGGAAATCCATCCAGCCACGGCGCAACCCGCACGCTAAAACTAATGAAAAAGTTTATCTCGTCGCCACTATAGAGATTTGCTAGGAGTCTATAGATTCTTATACTACTCGAGATACTATACAGGACAAAGTGGACATACTTACCATTCACTTGCTAGTAGAATACACTCGCTAGTGGTAGGTATATGTAGTATAGGTATGTCTTCAGGTTATCGTCCGTATCTCTTTCTCAAGTTTCTTCTCCTCCGCACTCTGTGCGGGGTTCCCCATAGGGTCTTCCACGGGTGCGTGGATTTCCCCTGGTGAATGGCTGCGACGTATAGATGACGTCATTCACAACCAATCACCGGGGCAGCGGCACATCAGTAGGCACTAGACTAGGCCTAGCCTGCATGTAGTACTAGTGGTGTAGCTTAGGCCTTGTGGAAAATAAGAGGAACCTTGGCCCTAGGCCACCTGCTATATAGATAGGCCTAGTAGGTAGGCACCACATGATAAATACAAAGTTGAATATAAAAAAACCAAAAAATAGCACAAAAAGCTACTCTTTCTCAGTATCGTAAAACAACTTTATTTCTGGAAAATTGAGCCACTGGTTACGGTTTTATGAACATTAGAAGTTCCTGAGTGCATATTCTCCCATCCGATGATGACGTTATAGAGGTCAAATCCAACTTCTGGAATAACAATTGCAGGACTAAACATTAAACAAACCTGCGATCGCGAACAGATGACGATTTTCACTTGCACGATATCATCTTTCATTTCGCTATGATATTTTATTACATTCATAATATCCCATTGTTTTTTTTAAAGAAATGTTGTTCAATGGCATATTCATATAACAGGTCAGTAATCTTGATTGTGAAGCTAGAGAGCGATGTAGAATGAAAATGAGAATACTGTATGTGGGTTAGGCCTAGAGGACTGCCCCTACAAGGTACCTGGTGACGCATGGGTTAATGACCCAACACAGTGGCCTGAGTTAGAATGGCCAGAGATTTATAACTACCTTATCAATTCTCCAGGTGTCTTCAGGGAAGCCATAAAAAGTAGGAAAAGCCTTGAAGCCATCACCAATTCACAAGTGGTATGAACCCCCATCATGTTCTTTACTACCAGTGGTGTTCATGAGAGCAGAGGTTAAACTATCACAATAGCTAAATGATGATCTGCATCTACCATGGATTGCCATTAACCCTCTGGATACCGGATTCTTTTGTAGTGCAAACCATTGAATACCGGATTCTTTTTCAGTGTAACAAGGTTTTTTGCATTTTTTGAGTATACGTCGTTCTAGTGGATTTTTGGGAACTTTCTGTAAGTTATACAGAAAAATGTTTCAAAAACAAAGAAAGCTTATAGAATAAGCTTTCATTTGATGTATAATTTGTATTTTTGGGAATTTTTTTTTCATAATATAATATAATATAATAGAAATAACTGAAAAATGCTACATATAAATCGTCAGCAAAAACCGAAAAAAAAAAAAAAATTATAGCCAAAAAAAAATAAAAACAAATATAAAACATTCCTATTCCACACAGTTATATAATTTATTTACCCAACCATCCATAATTATAAGCGCGATCTTTCCATTCAAAAGCGTCGACTACCCTCACATTTCTAGGCCTAGGCTCATCTTCATCAAGAATATCTCCGCCGTCAGAACTGCTTGAAGCCCCAC
>NW_022699643.1:199713-227273 GCF_011630105.1 Anneissia japonica | reverse complement strand
CGTTTCAACAAACATTTAGCTTGGCCTGGAATAGTCACAATAAGGTTTTCAAAGTGCGCAGTTATGCGTGACGTCATCTACGCGCAATTTTGCGTTTTTACATTATCGATCATATCAGCCTAACCAATTGCCATTTCGAAATCGTATTAACTGAGCATTAACTTCAAGTCAATGTTAAATATAATTTACCCTAATTTTACGCGTGCGCGTCATAACGCGTGCGTCAGACTTTTAAAATGCTCGAAATCACATTTAGATTAAATTAGAGCACGTTTCAGGGCACTTTGAGCATTTTAAAATTTTTTGAAATTTACTACTACGCGTACGTATTTTTACATGTGCAGCACGTATGGAAGCTAGAAATTAATTTTTTTTTTTTTTTTTTTGGTCACATTTTGGGTTCCTGACATTGTTTTGACAAGTTTCCAATCTTTTCAATCACTCTATGGCCAATAACAATGCCGTACGCACGCATCAAACATAGTGACCTTTGTGTGCATTTGTGCCGATATACAGTGAATTTTTGCTAAAATCAGGCCTAATTTTAAACAGTTACAGCTCTTTAGGATGAAAGGTGACCCCCAATTTTTATTACATATTCTGAAAGCACATGAGTTGTAAATATGATTTTATAGGTCATAATGGCTGATCGGACATTATGACGTCATCATATTTCCATCTGAATTCAACAAACTGAATATTATCGATGACCTCATCTTAGCAAATGCGCATTTGAGCGTATCTCGCTTATTCTTGATCGATTATCTTCCAACTTTGAGTTATGTTGTAGCTGAGGCAAGTATAGGGTTTTGCTTACCCCCCTCATCTTTCTTTCGTCCAGCTTTTGATGACCCCATAATCACTTTACTCAGTCGTGATGAACTTCAGGTCATGGTTTAATGTTATGAACATTATATTTTTGTGTGCGCGTAATAACGCGAGCATTCGCGTGCGTCAAAATTAATATATGCTTTATATCATGTCTTTTTTTAAATCAGTTATAGCTCCTTAGGATGATAGGTGACTACTAACTTTTATTACATATTCTGAAAGCACATGAGCTGTAGATATGATTTTATATACCATAATAGCTCATCGGACATTGTGACGTCATCATATTGCCATCTAAATTAAAAAAACAAGAAAAAAATATATTTCTTTTCTCAAAACGTAACATCATCTCAACCATTCGTCGTTTCTGAATAATATTAAATGGGCTTATACTTCAGATCAAGTTTGAATGTTGGGTATCTTACTTTTTTGTTTGCGCGTCTTAACGTGCGCGTACGCGTGCGTCAAATATTACATATGCTTATAATTAGGCCTATTTATAATCAAATATAGCTCCTTAGGATGAAAGGTGACCCCCAATTTTTATTACTATTCTAAAAGCACATGAGTTGTAGATATGATTTTATATATCATAATAGCTGATCGGACATTGTGACGTCACCATATTGCCAACCTTAAGTAAAAAAAACAGAATTTTTATATGATAAATACTATGAATGATCAATACTCCTTCACCAACAGGCGTTTGTCAATTAAAGTTGATACATATATATCTCATATCAGGAGACAACAGTGACATTAAGATGCGCACGTGCGTCATGACGTGCGCATGAGTAAATCTTTTAAAATGCTCAAAATTCTTTTTTAACAAACTAAATTAGCGTATTTTGCCATTATCAGCATTTAATTATTGTTCAATCCGCCACGCGCACACTTCCTCGTGGGTCAAAGTGCGGTGGATCACCTAACTCATCCTCAGTGACGAGTTCAATTCTAGTTTATTTTATTTTTATTATTCATTATTTTCACTTGACTCGCATAAATAATTTGGTTTGGTTGGGACATTTATATGCAGTTGTACTTCGCAGCACCTCACTTGCAGTTTGCAATTTCTAGTTGGTAACGTCTTATTTGTTGAGTGGAACTAAACGTTCTACCGTTCAATTCATGTTGATACTGATACCATGTGGAATTGAAGATTGAACCTGTGCTTTGGAACTGTGACGTATATAAAAGCGTTCTAGTGCAATCCAGTGTCCTAGAGGTGCTTGTTCGTGTTTGTGCACACACGTGCATACAGTCCTTGTTCCGAAGGCCAGAGTTCGATAGCAAGTTGTAATGCCTGTAGGAAACCGTGGTAGTAGTCGGTTCAGAGCGCTACATTCGGTTATGATCAAACCGACATATCTTTTAGTTATTAATAATCACTTTTTTTTTGTTATTTATTGTCATACGTATTGTCATGTTTATTATGTTAATGCAGGGAAGTGATATATGTTACTTGTTGAGATGCCACATTTGACAAAGGCAATTAAATTACTTTATAATTGTGATTTCTTGTATATCTATTTTGTTGTGGTCTAATGTTGTCAGATCCGGTAGCTCATCACATTCCCTCTTTACTATTGAATCCAATCACAGATGTGACAGACTTATGTGTCTACTTTCCCTTCAAGGGGCAGTAGACACAAAAATGCAAAGCTGTAAAATATCTGGCACAAGATGAGCTAGATGGACCGATTGGGTGTCCTTTTACCCTTAAATGTTGACATTAACATTACACTTTAATGGTTATTTTAGACTTTGTATTTTCAAAATAAATCCAAGATGGCCTCTGCCGTTATCTTAATAAATACACAAAACTGTAATATATCTGATGTTTTACAGTACTATGCAAATGTATCTGATGTTTTACAGTACTATGCAAGGTAAAAGTCCTGGTAGGGAATAACCTGTAACTTGCAGCTTTAAACCTGGCTGAATTGCTCACAGCTCATTCAAAAATTTTCTTCTCCCCACAGGGTCACCTCATGCCCGATCAGCTGCTGACAGGCGCATTTTCGTCTTTTCACAACTGGATACACCATTTACAATTCATTTGATGTTTTGCGACAAATTGATCTATTTTTCAAAAAGTTACCATTAATATTATAGTGATTCGTGTGAAATGATCAAGGGAAAATTTAAAAATAACTTAATCATCATGTTGATTTGTTTCTCAATGAAGTTTATACATCGGATTTATTACTTTATATTTATGTAATAAGAAAATATACTGAAGATTAATAGTGAATTTCCTAGTTTCCTACAGTATAACAATTATCTTAGAAACTTGGAATAAATGTGCAATTAAGTCATGTTTCCAATATAATTTATTCCCAATAAATTCCCAGTATTCTTTAATACGCTATTACTGAAGGACAGAATTCCTAGGATAACTTATTGAAAAAGACTAGCTAAAATTAGCGAATGTTTGTGTCTCACTAATATTGTGTTAGTCAAAAGAAGGTGCTACAGTACAGTAGGATTTTTATTGCGTGGGTGCGAATTTGTGGAAAGTGGACAAAATAGGAGGGTGGCACAAGTGTAAAAACATTTCACCTACAAATGTAAATATTTCCATTTTTCTTAACATAATTTCATAACATGTCAACTGCAAATGTAAACATTTATATTAAAATAATTTATTATTAGATGTATGGGTATGTGTGTGCGTGAGGTTTTCTTAAGCACTCATGTCCTTAAAATATTGAAAAACCCTGATTTACTGCTATAGTAGAGCATTTTAGTACAGCAGCTGAGGGCCCAAGTTGTGCGCTTTATTACCAAAGCATAAAACTTCAAAGTATCTTTGATAATGTGTAAATTTAAAAAAAAGGTGTGCGCCAAGTTTCTGACGCCTGCTATGGCCGCCATTTCCAATTAAAAATGGCCGCCCATAAAGGAGGAATCCATATATCTTGGTAACATAGAAACTTAAAGTTGGTTTCAATATTACGGCACCTACTGTACTGCAATCAGGTTTGGGCCTCCGATTATCCCTCGAGCGTAAACGAGATAGATTATTAAAACGTACAATTAGAATAATAACCTTTTCTTCAACTAGAACTCCTTATCTTTATTTAGAAAACTTAATCTTGTAAAAGTTTCTGACATTTACGAAGTCCAAATTACCTTATTTATGTAGCAATATCATCACAACAAACTTTGTTCAACCATGTGCGATCTATTTAAGAAACCTATTAATCTAATTTCTCTTACAATTTACGTACGAATACCTGAAAAACTGTTGTAATATTGCGCCCTCTTGAGTAACAATAGATTTAAATATTATTAGGTACACCTGGCATGCTGTATATAAGCTGTGCTCTCTTAACAAAAGCGGGTAATTTCGAGTCGAGTATCTGAGCATAGTGAAAATAAAGTTCTTGATGTTTTGGATATCATCGTGTATTATATTTATATTCGTGTCAAGGATACTACATGGTGGCAGCGGGTTGTTTGACGATCCTAAGTCATACTGTATTGTGTTTGAGATAAACTCATTATAGCAGTTGTGCTGAGTTTTTCTTGTGTTTATTAGTAATACTCTGTTTGCAGAATGGCCGAGGAGGTCAAAGGTCCTGCTATTTATTCGTCGTTTATAGGACAGACTGGTCATTATGATGAAACCGAGGAGATTACTGACTATCTTGAGCGGATTGAATTATATTTTTTGGCAAATGAGGTGCCTGATGTTAAGAAATCAGCAGTTCTACTAAGTGTTATTGGGGCTAAAGTTTACAAGACTGTTAAAAGTCTTTCCGAGCCGATACAAGTTAGTAGTAGAAGTTACTCTGATTTACGTGCATTGTTACTCCAGCATTATGGCTCAAAACGCCTTATTGTTTCCGAACGTTTTCGTTTTTATAAACGTGGTTAGCGGATTGGAGAATCTATTGCGCAGTATGCTGTGGAACTACAAAATTTGGTTAGTTCTTGTGAATTTGGAACGTTTTTAGACGATGCACTACGTGATCGTTTTGTTTGTGGTATGCAGAGTGAAACTGTACAGAGGCAGCTGCTCACAAAGGATAAGTGTAAGTTTCAGGAAGCGGTTGATCATGCAAAAATGGTTGAAACTGCCTTGAATGATTTGCGTACAATAAAAGGAGAGTCGTCTGCAGCTAGTGTACAATCTGTGAGTCACCGTCCTTCTCGGGCTATACCTGTGAAATCTCAAAATCACAGATCGCCAGTGAGCAAGTCGTGTCCTCAATGTGGTCATTGGGACAGTCATGTAAATTGTCCTGCAAAAGGTAAAAAGTGTCACTTTTGTTTGAAGATTGGACACTTTTCACGTGTTTGTAAAGCAAAAATGCATAAAAAACATTTAAAAGCTGTGCAACAGTATGTGCCTGATAGTAGTAGTGATTTGGATGAGAATACACTTCTACTTGGAACAGTCAAACGACATGGATCTTCTTCTTCTTTATGGCGAGGTGAAGTATGTGTTTTTGATATGCTGAATTTGAAAAATAAGTCTTTACAACCTAATTCTATGAGATTGATTGGATTCTTCGGAGGCGAGGCTATAACTCTAGGAGAAATAACATTGGCTTGTACAGTAAAAGGATGCAGAACTATGGTAAATTTTCTTGTCTTGGACAAAGGAGAGCCTGTACTTAGTAAAGATGTTTGTGAATCTCTGGGATTATTAAAGCGAGCATTATCTACTAACGTATTTGAATGTTAAGGATGTCTTAAAGGCCCACCAGGTAAAATTAAAATTGCAACTGATGCTGTGCCGTATTGTGTACACTCCACGTCACATTCCAATACCGTTACTACCAAAGGTGGAACAGGAATTAATTCGTATGGAAGAGCAAGGTCTAATTAAACGAATCCGAGAACCAACAAATTGGTGAAGATTACAGGAGCAAAGGTGTTTTCAACATTAGACGCTAACCAAGGATTTTGGCAAATTCCTATTGAAGAAAATAGTCAAAAATTTACAACATTTATCACTCCATTTGGAATTTATTGTTTTCAGCGTTTACCTTTTGGGATAACTTCAGCGCCGGAGATGTATCAACGAATTATGAGTGATATGTTAGCTCATATTCCAGGAGTAGTTGTTTATATTGATGATGTTTTAGTTACAGGGAGTACTCAGGAAGAACATGATGATCGTCTTCATAAAGTTATAGATACTATTTACAACATGGGTCTTCGTCTGAATAGTGAGAAATCTTACCTGTCAAAAACTGAAGTACAATTTTTTGGACATACCCTTAATAAGGATGGTCTTCAAGCTAATTCTGCTAAAATTGCAGCAATTGTAAATATGCCAGTACCAACTTCAAAGTCGGATGTTAAACGCTTCATGGGAATGATTAATTGGGTTTCTAGATTTTTTCCTCATTCATCTACTATAGCTGTACCGCTAAATGATTTGTTGAAAGATAATGTTGATTGGATATGGGGTCCTGATCAGCAGAAAGCATTTAGTCGTCTTAAGGAACTATTAGTTTCTACACCAACATTGGAATTTTATGATCCAAGGAAACCAACTATGGTCAGTGCTGATGCTAGTGCTTATGGAATTGGAGGTTGTGTACTTCAATGTCAGTGATGGAACATGGCGACTTGTTGCATACTGTTCGCGTACATTAACGTCTTCTGAGAGGAAATATGCTCAAATTGAGAAGGAACTTTTGGCTTCTGTATGGTCATGTGATCGTTTTTATACTTACCTTAGAGGATTCAAAGTAATAATACAAACTGACCATAAACATCTCGTACCATTGATTAATTCTAAAGATTTATGTGATGCTCCTTTACGATGTCAAAGGCTTTTGATACGTCTTATGAAATATAATTGTCATGCCGAGTATACACCTGGTAAACTTATGGTTGTTGCCGATACATTGTCACGTGCTCCTCAACCAAATTGTTAGAGAACCACAAGATATAGATCTTGAAGAGGAATAGAATGGTTACCAAGCATTGGCCTGCATCTAATGCAAGACTTGAAGAAATTGTTCGAGAGACAACTAATGATAAAATTATTTCTTCCTTCCTATGTAAATCATGGTTGGCCTAGGTATGCTAAAGATGTAACGGAAGATATTAAACCATTTTGGGATGTTCGAGATCAAATTAGTATGATTGATGGTATTTTGACCTTTGTGGAGAGCATCATGTTCTGAAGACATCTTGGAATGACAATTCTTCTTCCTTTGAATATAATGCCACCCAACACAGACAACTCGTCCCTGTAGTTCCAGAATTCAACAATACTTGAAGGGCATTGTGTCCGCTTGTCTGGCCATCCCTCTCGGATTGTTTTGCGGAGCAGCAACAGAGTTTCATCTCCCTGTGTTGCAGCTTTTATATTCTGCATCTGAGATTGCGCCACTGGTAGCGATGTAGGCCTAATTACCATTCTGATGTATGCCCTGTCTCTTATACACATCTAGATGTGTATAAGAGACAGGAGAAAGCAGTGCATATTTCAAAGAACATTCTTAAACAAACTGATTACCTTTCAGCTTTAATGGCTTATCGATCAACACCAATACCTAGTTTGGGTTTGAGTCCTTCTGTACTACTGATGGGAGAGATACCAACAACTCTACCTCAACTACATGTGAAACTCAAACCTTATACACCAAACTAGAAAGATATTCGAGTGGCTGATAAATCATATAAGCGAAAAGGGGAAGTGTATTATAATTCAAAATATGGTGCAAGAAATTTGAAAGAACTTAAACCGGGTGATAAAGTGAAAATTAAATCTAAACATGGGTGGGGTTCCACTGGAAGAATTGTTAAATGTGCTGGAACGCCTCGTTCATATATTGTTGAAGCGAATGGGAAAACATATAGGAGAAATCGACGTAACATCTTGTATGCGCCGCATTCATCAATTTATTCAGATATTGAATTCGATTTTGATACTCAACTTAGTTGCAATGTACAGCCAGAGGAACCGATGATATTAAGGGATGTGCAATCATCTACACAGAAGACTACACAGGGAGTCTTACGACGTTCTTCTAGGCGAAAGACTGTACCAGTCTGGCATTCGGATTATGTTATGAACTAACTGCATATGAACATTTAGGCTTAATATTTATTTGAGAATGTAATGTTTTTTATGTTCTTCTAAAAATGAAATATTATGTGTAGGCCTAAATCTGAAATTTGAATGTCTTAGTGCAACGTGTTTGTTATGAGAGTTAATGCTTTTTTATATCCTGACAGCAATATATATACCGTATTTTATTATGACTATGCTCTTTATAGTAATATTTAAATACTTGAAAGAAAAGGGGATGTTGTAATATTGCGCCCTCTTGAGTAACGATAGATTTAAATATTATTAGGTACACCTGGCATGCTGTATTATATTTATATTCGTGTCAAGGATATTCCTTTTACTCGTCTGCGACGCTCTGACTTTTCCTTACAGTTTCAGGTCCTCGTTTGTGAAACAATCTTGATAACAATATTATAAAAATGCTTCTCTCTTTAGTCCTTTCGTATGAAACTCGAGCTTCACTACATGTCATTATATTCAAGTCTGTCACAATAGTAATTTATAATATTTGATTCTATTTCTGGTCGCATTAACGTTTTCTCTTTATTTTTTTATTTTTTATTATTATTATTTATATATACAAGTCGTGTCCGCCTAAGGCGACTCTGTTTAAGTCGAAAATTCGCGTCAAAATCCCAATTCTTTCCTATGTAGTACTTTGTAAATTGTTTGTTTAATTATAATTTTTATCGACGTAATTTTCTGGTCCAGATAGGCCGATTTTAAAGTAATTTCATCCACACAAGTTCCAAATTTAGTAGAGCACGTGGGAAAAATACACAGTCGTGGGAAAAATACAAATATACAGTCGTGGGAAAATACGGAGTTCAATCCTTGTTGTACGGCAACAAGTTATCCATGTCAAAATTAACATCTCAGACAACGATCACGATCGAATGCCGTAAGTTGTAGTCTACTCTCATACAGACACCCCTCCGGACCGGTTCCAATGTCCAATGTACATTGATACCAATGATAGAGACACTATTTGAACCAAGAGGTAAAGAGTTCCTACACTTAGAACATCTGCGGATGAAAGTGAATTAAGAGAAACAAGCGTCTACATACAAATAGTAATGCACGTGATCTGCCAGCACTAGTGGAAGACGACACAGTGCGATTCAAACCTCACAGACTAGGGCATAAACAGTGGCAGAAAGGAGTAGTCACGAGAAGATTGGATAAAAGATCTTATGAGGTGGATACACCAACAGGCATCTACATGAGAAACAGAATACCCTAAGGAAAACGCCTGAATCACCGCCAGACGCAACACCACCAATGCAGTTTATGGACATAGATACTCACAAAGACAAACAGCTTCAAGAACCACAATCAACACCGACCCCAAAAAGTGGTATCATCGAACAACCTGAGCCATAAACACTGGAAACCAAACCAAAACAACCAAACAAGGACAACCACCAGATGCCCCAGCAGCGCCGATCTACTACAGCTACTCTACTACAACTTAATCAAACTCAATGTCGGAACTGTACTTATTAATAAATCTATGAAACTCAGTATAATAACTCAAAATAATCCAGGTACAGAGCAACCAATACTGGAAGTTTTATTACAAAAGTGTTACATTTGATGTTATGTTTTGAGATGTTTAAAAGTTAAAATTTTAAATTTATGAAAAATAAATAAATAAAATAAACAAATAAATAAAAAAGAAAGATAATGAAAGAACAAGTTAAAAGTTAAGGTTTAAAAAAGTTACTTGAGATGCTCATCATAAATAAAATATCATATATGTTTACTCATTAAAAAGTCAAGGAAACAGACACTAATAAAGACCAAAATACCAATAACGTTTTTATTCAGTGATAATACCTCACAACTGTAATTTTCTAAATAACTCATTTCGTTAAAAGGGAATGATGTTACAATATTGTGCTGTATGACCCACAGAGGGCGCAATACATAAATATGTTGCTGAATAAATATGGCTATATAGTAACGAAGTACATGAACGTATTCCGTATTATTTCTGTTGTTGTACCATCTTCACAAGACGTAAAACAGATTGATGCAACAGATGCAACATATTTCGATATCAATATATAGCCAAGCGAAACACGATCTAAAGAAAGCCGTGAACTTGCTCATACGGCAGAGCAAACTTTCTAACCAACTTGTTTTCATTAAACACCTTATAAAAGAGAAGATTTACACACCAACAGTTTTAATTTAGTTAACAACCTACACCTAACTAATACCCATAAAACCAATGTACGCGGTATGATATTAAAGAACTGACGATTTGGAATCTAGAACAGATATATGTATAAGTGCAACGACGAAATTACGTACTGGAAACGTGTTACTGATACATGGTGCTTAAGAGTTTTGTTTAAAGAAAAATTTAAAACTATTATCAAAGCATGAAGTTAAACAGAGACACTCCGATCACAAGAAACATTACCTTAAACGACTCCGGTGGTTACGTAATTGTAACAAACCAAAAAACACCGATTTCACCATTGACATTACTTTTCACGATAGAAACTAGATGATCTATTCTGGGATGTTGCCAATACATACGGCGATGTCACACTTAACAAGGATGAACAGACAAGTATGAGTATGCAACCTAAGTTTGCCATATATAAAAAGATGGAAAGATAACTACTTTACCAGAAGTAGAGAAAGCATTTACTAACATTAGATATAAACAATATTGAGAAGGAGGAAAGTGAAACCGACGCAGACAACTCCTCTTACAACAACACTAATCAAACACATGAAAGTAGCAAAAGTGAACTTTTCTTTAACAGGATTGAAAGAACATTTGACTTATCCAACGCTAAACCTAATAGAATACCATTTAACAAACACGTCAGCATGCCACCCCAGACACGCACCAATCAGAAACCAAAGTTCAGTTCGCTCTAGTTAGGAACTAGTAGTAGAGTACAATGAAGATAAAAGATGGTCTGAAAAACTTATCTAGAAATACATTTAGAGCAATTGGTAGCCTGATATAAAATCCATGCAAGAACATCTTGATAACATGCAAGAGGTCACCCTTAACGAATACATAGAGTCTGAAAGAAAATGAACGCGATGATGCATATGTGGTGCTTCATTATGAATTGGCCCAAACGATAGCGAAACAAATTTCATACCAATACCAATGATGTTCCCCCGCTCTATGGCTTAAGAAAAGTCCATAAAGTATCTCACACCGAAAGTGGTCCCCCTCTTCGCCTTTTGTGTGTTGCTATAACGTCATGCAATTACAGAGCTTCATTTTTTTTTGGTCTAAATTTAAACTTCACAGTGGCGGATTCGAGGGGAGTAGCGGGGAGCCACCTTCTCCTTATTAACTATGAAAGAAATTAAGAAAAAGAAAAATTATAATTAAATTTAGGCCTTAAAGTGCCATTTCCGGCCATCTAGAGGTGCCATAATAATAATAAAAAAAATTAGTATATGACACCCAATGCTTACTGAGATTTTACCAAAAAATCATGTTTTTGGGAAAACATGAATCGTCATATCTCTGCAACGCTTAGGTCTATACAAATATTTTGGTGTCAAATTGTTCAGAGAATATAAATTTATATTTGCTTTAATACAACATTTGCTATGAAAACTAATGCTTAGTGAGAATTTCTTTAAAATCGTGTTTTTGGGTAAATATATAAAAATGAAATATTTTGTTTATTAGGGCTTGACATATGATATTTGAGACGTTACAATATAGTTAATACACATTTGCCCTTTGGTGTAGTTTGTAGCATATGATGCGGGGTACAAAATCCAATTTCAAATTTTTCAATAAATAACATAAACATTGAGGTCAAAGGTCACAAAGGTCAAATCATATTTCCAGTAACTTAAATTTTGTACTCCACAATGTGTTCTACCACCAGGTCAAAATCACTACTGTAACATCTCAATAAACATACGCCAATGCCTAATAATTAACTGTAATTTTCAGAATTATGGAATTTTCATATTATTTGCCTAAAACATGATTTTAAAGAAATTCCCAGTAAGCATTAGTATTCATGGAAAAGGTTGCATTAAAACAAATATAAATGTATGTATTCTGAACAATTTGACACAAAAATCATTTCAATAGACCAAAGATTACAGAGATTTGGCAATTTCATGTTTTATCAATAAAAACATACAAACTGAGTTCAAATGTCACATAGTTCAAATCCGATTTCCAGTAACTTGGGTTTTGTACCCCTACAATGTTTTCTACCACTAAACCAACGGTCACTACTGTAACACCTCAATAAACATATGTAAATGCCAAATAATGAACTGTATTTTTCAGAAATATGGTTTTTACCTATATTTGCCCAAAAACATAATTTCAAAGAATTTCTCTGTAAGTTTTCATGGAAAATGTTGTTTTAGAGCAAATATAAATGTATGTCAAAATGATTTCTATAGACTTAAGCGTTGCAGAGATATGACAATTTCATAGTTTTGCCCAAAAACATGCTTTTTATGAAAAATCACATTAAGCATTGGGTTTCATGCAAAAGGTTGTATTAGAGTAAATATAAATATATGTGTTCTAAGTGATTTGGCATGTAAATTACCTCAATAGACCAAAGCGTTACAGAGATATGGCAATTTTATGTTTTTTTAAATAAAAATATTAAAAATAAGGTCAAAGGTCAGAGATCAAATCAGATTTTCAGTAACTTGGTTTTGGTAATAGGAGCTTTCGATTTGTGCGACGACGCGACGCTAGAACGGAATCACTCATGCGTGACCGTCCTACCTGGCCTCCTACGCTCTCTGCATACGTAGATTTGGCCAGACTGCGTTCCAGAATCTGCTCAAACAGGTGACCTTAACGTTCTCGCATGCGCAGATGACTTTAAGTGACGTCATTACGTTCTACGTCCTGCCGTCATCGTGCAATCGAAAGCTCCTTAATGCCACATCATGCCCTATCACCCTGCAAAAGGGCAAAAATTGTATCCACTAGTGTAACAACCCCCCATTTTATGTAGACTTAGGGATTGGACTGCTTTCAGGAACACATTATAAGGTCCTCAAAATTAAAATTTGTTGGAGCTTCCGGTGGATACTTTCTACTAACACCTCCCTTTCTTTATTTAAAAAACCAATTTTTTTTTCGAAAATAATTAACACATGAAAATAACCAAATCTTGTCAATCCTTTTTTATTGAACACAATCACAGCCTCTATCATATGAATTACCGCCTCTAATCATTTAAATAGGCCTATCCAGTTAACTGAGACACACTAAAAATAGCTAATACTAATATATAATTTTTTATATTTGCTAAATTAACCTAACAGGCTTCTTGATAAGCCTTTTTGGACGAACGTCCAAAAAAAAAAAAAACAAGAAAAATAAAAAAGGAAAGGAAATATTGCACACACTACAAACACACATAAAATAAAAAAAGCAGATACAAGACACCAGCAAATAAACATAAATTAAACATACTGCAATACAAAAAAAGTCAAAAGCTTACAAAAGAACCACAACCAATAAAACACATACACGAGATTAAGATCAAAATTACACCAAAAAACTACTGCACTGAAATTTAACTTAATTAATCAAAATGTTACCTATGCTATTGATATAATATTATGGTTTATTCTGCCCTATTTCGTTCCAATGAATGCTAAATAAGATGCATGTATGCAGTAATAATAATTAAACAATGAATTAAAAGCTGGAACTAATAACATGACTTCCTTCCTGTTGTTCATTAATAACATAATCTTTGAATCTTGCTGGCTTCTGTATGTTTGACACGGTTCGTGTTGAAACACTAGTTTGTGTTGGGACTTTGCTTGTCTGCTCAACAGGTGTAATCGACTTTCCTCTTGTTAATGCATTGTCAGGTTGAGTGATCTCTGGTTCAATAACATTCACTGGCTCCAACGTTGGCTGTGCTTCATCTGTTGCTAAGCCCATAGTTTCACCTTGAATGTTTTGAGTGTCTAACGGTTCCTTTTCTGCTCTAAGAAATTTCCTGTTTCTTCTATATTTTTTTCCATCATTGGTCTTAACTAAATATGATCGAGGACCAACTTTCTGTAAGCATTTGCTCTTTCTCCATTATTAATGTTGTTGATCAGTTTGGATTCTCAGTGTCTCTCCAAAGTTTAGGTCTGGTAGATCCTTGCATTTTTGGTCATAGTAGAATTTTGCCTTCTTTCGCTCTGTGACAATATTGTCTATGACATTATAGTGTGGACCCTAGAGTCATTTCGCGAGATAGGCTTGCCCAAAACAATTTTATTGCATTTTCTGGATATTTTAGTTATGCTGAATCAAAAAATGGAAGGGTTCATTTTTTCCGAGATAGCCTTGAAATTCCAAAATGGCCGCCATTTTCACTTTAAAAATAACAATAACTGTGCCATTAGAGCAAATATTATCAATTTGGCAGCAAACCCTATATTTCCAATGTCCACCTGTCCAATGGTGATATTCTCACTGATCATAAATGGCGGCTATCTTGAATTGCAAAATGGCTGCCGTTTTTACAGTAAAAATAACAATAGTTGTGCTATTAGAGCAGGTACCAACTGATTTTGGCAGCAAACCCTATATTTTCAATGTCAACCTGCCTAATGGTGAGATTCTTACGAATCATACATGGCAGCCATATTGAATTTCAAAATGGCTGCCATTTTCACAGTAATAATAACCATAATTGTGCTATTAAAGCAGGTATCGACATGATTTTGATAGCAAAACTTATGTTTTGAATGTCAACCAGTTCAAATGATATTCTTACTGTAATGGTGGCCACGTTGAAATACAAAATGGCCGACAAATTTCAAGCAAACACTTATAAATGCCAGCAATCCCTCATTGGCCAGGAGACTCCTGTTTTGGTATTCTGACCCCAGGTCAATTTCTCTCATGTTTTTCGTGTTCTTCCAGTGTATAAAAAATGGCATTATACGTTAATTGTAGTCTTTTTGCAATAACACACTACGGAAACCCTCAACAATTAAGTTATATATTTCAATACGTTGCTCGGCGGCAGCATCGCTTCTCCTTAAATGGTGCGTGAAACAAGACAAGACGATAGGGCCTTTTAAAGTGAGGCAATGGTCTGTCTGAAATCGTTTTAAAATGGAGGTCAATAAAATGATAATATTACGACTAGAATACAGTACTTGCATAAAGCAGGAATAGTGACGTAGCTGACCAGACCTTATGTTTAATAATTGGACATGAATTTGCAGTTGCTAAAATACCAGTCCAGTAATTATATAAAACGCACTTTTAGACAAGTATTGAATCCAGATTTTGTATCTTGTACTGAAAAAAGGCTAGAAAATGATAAATTAATCCATATAGACATAGCCTGTAGGCATTTTGTCTTGTGTAGACACAAGACAAAATGTGGTTCAAATAAAAACACAAGTTATTTAAAATCAATACCGTACTTTTAATATTGGAATATATATCATAAGAATCATGAGATTTGCCCTTATAATACATTAATAGCTGAAGCCTCCAAGGGGAGGGTTTACACATGTAATGGGAACACCTCTCCCAACCCCATGTCCAAATTCCCCCGTTTTTTACTATCAAAATGTTAGCATGTATTAAAACTGCATTATTTTTTTAAAGTAATATGTCGATTGAAAAAAAGATTTTATTTCGAACTTAATAACACATTAACCAGTCCAGTGTTTATTCACATGAAGAACGGGTGCCAACTGTCTTACTCAAAATGACTGACATTTTTTCAGATGCATGTCAAGTGTTTTTACAATATCAGTCACTCCGGTATTAATCTAGAAATTACATAAGAGTTCCTAAATCAGCAGATCAATCTTGTTAGAACAATAAAACTTGTGTCATGCTATTCTTCTCTGCCATCTAGACATTTGAAACTTGAAATTAATTAATTAATTAATTAGGTATTATTGTTTAGGAGTTTGCATGGCGGAGTAACAATAATAAAAAAATGTAGTGGTAGTAGATATCTACATGGTGTAGTCAAACATGAACCAGATCAAGAACCACAATGGAAACAATTACACCAACTCACTCTCTCATCATTAATGATTAATTTTTTAGGCATACATACATCTATGCCTTTCAAATTAGCCTCATTTTATACTACTAGTTTTTAAAGCAAGTTCAGTTATTATAGTGTAGACGTCTGTTCAAGCACATTAAAGTGCTTGAACAGACGTCTACACAATAAAATCGGGCAGAAAATTATAGTTCTTGCGCAATTTTTTCTGGAACTCACATTTAACCACCACTATGACTTCTTTGGGTGCTGGAAGAGTAAAATATGTTGTTAGCATGACCCATTAATATTGCTTCCATCAACAATTCTTTCTTGACTGAGATAATATTTTAATTGAAGTGTCATTTACAGACTTGTAAAAAAGTCATATCAAGGTAACCACGGTACTTGCAAGTTTCCTATTTTTTTCATTTGCAATAACCAACATTGATATAAGATATGGCAAGTAAGCATTTATTAGTTTGGTGTCTAAGGCAGTTTATAAAATACAGTAGCATCAATGTGTCTGTCATTTGGTGCATCCTGATAATGTTTAACATCTTCCGACAATTGAAAGTGTTGACTTTGGTATCTGTTCCCTAAACAATAACCAACTTTTTAGGCTGCATTCTGCAAATGGATGTGCCCATGTGCCATAGATGACTTGATTTTGCCAAAAGATAATATCTATCACAGACTAATGTTTTATTGCCAAATTTCTTTCGATGTAATATTAATTGGTTTTGCTTTGTTCTTTAATTGGTTTGCATTTCTCTAAATCTTGAACATCATACCTGTCGAATTTTTAACAAAGTTGGGCTGTTTTATCTGGTTTTTAATCGTTAGTCTGTGTCTTTGATACTGTCACAATTTATTATTGATATATTGATCATGTTAAACTCTAACCATTGCAAAGATAAGGAAACAACCTCTGTCGTTGTTCTATTAACTTGATACGTTGTCCCCAATCCCACAAGTATATTTTGGTATTGCCAAATGGTAAAAATACCAATGAAGTAGATCCAACTCTTATTTTAAAAAAAAATAACCCATAGTGAATAAGAAA
Source organism: Anneissia japonica (assembly GCF_011630105.1). NCBI lineage: Eukaryota > Metazoa > Echinodermata > Crinoidea > Comatulida > Comatulidae > Anneissia > Anneissia japonica. Next base: position 210,328 of record NW_022699643.1, on the reverse strand, counting down.
GTAGTTTGCGCATTCCTTGTTCTAGTGTCTTTGCCGATTAAATTCCCTGTGCACCTAATTGTGAGATCTGCATGGGAATATTAACTGTGTACTGTTTTAGATATTTAGACTTAAAAAAACATACGTAAGAGAGTTTTGGTCACTCAGTTACCATTCTCAAACTAACGTGTAGAAATCTGCATATCTATCTCCAGCTTGCCGACTGGTAGTATTGTGTCGGCCAACTTCTCCTGGTCTGATGTAAGCAGGAGTCCCTAGGTCTTGTTGTGGGTCGACAAAAATTGTTCCTACACATGGGACAACTGGTGTACTCCCTCGTCTCTGTTAATATTATTGTCTTTACTACTGAACCATTTAGATCCTTTTTCATCTACTGCCGATATCAGTTCCCCCTGTAACTTGTAGTATTTCCAATCTGGGATGTGGTTGTGTGTGACCATATGTCCAGTGATTGCTGATTTGTGCATGTCTCAATAAGAAAAACGCATGTTGGCTCTAGTTCGTACCCCTTTATTTATATTTTTCAACCTCATTTCATGTTCACCTAAGCAGTCAAACCGTTTACTATTGGTCGCAATGACCACATAATAACTCTAAGGTGAGTGTTTGCTCACGAAATCTTTTTTTTCGGATGCACTAGTTCTCTCAACTTATTTTGATGTCATGAATCATGTATTAAAGTTGTGTGTGCTCATTCGATTTGATATTTCCGATAGACCACTGACATACAGAATCATGACAAAGCACCTTTTGGATTTCTCTTTGGTACTTCACATGTGTTGTCTTTCTGTCTTCATGGTCCAAGAAAGGTATGATTCCACTTAGAATATAACCATTAGACAGGTTAATTTGTTGATAGGTTTGCAATTGAAACTTAGGTTTTGCAATTAATACTTGATTTTACTTCGCAAAAAAATAAGCAGTTTGTGTTAGAAATTGTTCGGCCATTTCGAAATTCAAAATGGCCACCATTCTTGATCCGTATGTATATCACCATTCGACAGCTTGACATTGGAAACACAGGGTTTTGCTACCTAAATCATGTTGACCTGCTCTAACGGCACAGTTATGTTTTTTATTACTGTGAAAATGGCAGCCATTTTAAAATTCAAGATGGCCGCCATTTATGATTCGTGGGAATACGACCGTTAGACAGGTCGACATTGAAAACCTATTGTTTGCTGCCACAAATAAGTTGATACCTGCTCTAATAGCACAATTAATAATAATAATAATAATAAAGTAAGAACTTATATAGCGCCATTTAAAAAACCGAAGTAATTATCAGTGGCGCTTCATTTTTGAGTGATTTTTTTAAATAAAGGAATTGATGCTGATTTTTTAATGTGAAGTGGTAGTGCGTTCCAGAGTGTGGCTGCAGCAAATGAAAATGATCTGTGTCCGAAGGTCTTAGTGTTGGTGCTATTATTATTATTGCTATTTTACTTTCAAACTGGCAGCCATTTTGAAAATCAAGATGGCTGCCATTTATGGTTTGTGAGAATATCACCATTGGAAAGGTTGACATTGAGAACATAGGGTTTGGTACCAAAATCATGTCGATACCTACCCTAATAACGCAGTTATGGTTACTTTTACTGTATAAATGGCGGCCATTTTGAAATTCCAAAATGGCCGCCAAGACAATCTCGGAAAAAATGGACCATTGCATTTTTGGATTCAGCATACCGAAAATACCCGGAAATTGCAATAAAATTGCTTTTGGCAAGCATATCTCGCAAACCTGTTTTTTGGACTTTAGGTTTTTCACTATTAGTCACAATCTGAGGATTTAGCAGCTGTTCCGTAATTGGTAATTGGTACAGAAACATTAGTGTTTCTGTACTGGGCTGTTACCCTCTGTATCTAGAGTGTTTCTCCAGTCCAATAACGCCAAGTAAATGTCTTTGTTGTCTTTTTTAGCTTTCCTGATGAGATTTTTAGCTATGTTGACAGTGGCTTCAGCTTTCCCATTACTTTGGATATGCAGTGGAGAGCTTGTGGTATGTTCAAAATCCCATGCTTTGGAAAAATCTTCGTACTCTTTTAAAATGAATTGCGGACCGTTGTCTGTTACCACTCCTCTGGGTATTCCGTGTCGGTTGGTACATTCTATGACAGTGCTCGATGTAGTATCTTCTATTAATTCGTCTACTTCCCAGAAATCAGAGAAGTAATCAACTGTGATTAAATAATCTCGTTGGTGAATAGTGAATAGATCTTTATGTTGCCATCGTTCGGTGGGGATTTCCCACGTCATCATACTCGCCTTCTGTTGCTTTTATCTTAGTGCATTACAAATATCACAACTGCTTACCAAATATTTGATTTGGGATGCCATTCCATGCCAAAACAAACTATCTTTTGCTCTTCTTATTCATGCTTTATCTTCTTCATGACTGCTATGTGCTTTTTTGAGCAATGATTGCATAGTTTGTGGTACAATTATATGTTGCTTTTTATACAAAATACCATCCTGCATTGTAATTTCATCCCGGAAGGCGAAATAAGCTTCTACTGTCTTTGGCACATCAGATGTCAACTCAGGCCATCCATGCTGGACTATTAACATTAATTCCATCAGATTGGCATCTGCTTTGATTGCATTTTGAAGTAGCAGTTGTGTGCTTCTGCTTACATTCATATATTCAATTTGGTTGATGTGTTCTATTTCACTACATATCTGCATCTTCTTACTGTTGTTTTTCAAGAATGCACGGCTCAGGAAGTCAGCAATTAATATACCTTTTCCCAGAATGTGTTGAAGCATACTTCTGTAATCTCAATACCATTCTATGCAACCGTTTTGGTGCGTTGTTTATTGGTTTCTAGAAAATAGGTATTAGTGGTTTATGATCTGTCTGTACATTAACCATGTCTCTGCCATAAATAAATTTATCAAATCGCTCTCAAGCAAAGACAATAGCAAGGCATTCTTTCTCTACCTGAGCATACTTTTTCTCAGTCATCGGTAATGCTTGTGAGGCAAAGTAGTCTGGCTGACAGCCTTGTAGTGATGTAGCTCCAAGTGCATGCTCTGATGCATCACACTAGATAGTTACTTCCTCATTTACGTCATGGTATCTGAGTAATGGTGCATTTTTGCTCATTATCTTTAGCTTATTCCAAGCTTCCTCGTGATATTGTAGCCATTCAAAGTGTAACTGCTTGTCTGTTAACCGTCTCAAGGGTTCTGCAACATCTGATAATCGTGGCAAGAACTTTGATAAATATGTCACTCACCCTAACAGTAGCTTATTTTGATTCAGGCCTTGGCATATGTACTATAGCTGTTATTTTCTCTTGATTAGGTAGAAGCCCATCATGGGAAATAATGCGTCCCATGTACCTGACTTCCCTGATTCCCAACTTGGCTTTCTTCATGTTAAGCTTTAAGCTTACTTGTCTAGCCTTATTTAGGAATGCTCTTAGGTTTGCATCATGGTCGTCCTTTGCATCCTGATCTGTTTCTCCATATCAATATATCAGAAAATCGTCAGCAATGACTTCAACAACATGTAAATCTTCGCTTATCTCATGCTGTCGTCTCTGAAATTCTTCAGGTACTGTTGATATACCAAATGGCATTCTGTGGTATCTGTACCGCTCAAATGGTTTTCCAAATGTAGTTTAAAAACTACTTTTTTCTGTTTGCTTAACCTGCCAAAATTCATCCTTAGCGTCAAGAACACTGAAGATTCTGGCTCTGGCTAATTTTGGTAACATATCTTTAACGGTGAGCATCATATAGTTTCCTAGAGGGTTTTTTTTACCAACAGCCATACTACTGAGCCAATCCGTAGGTTTAGTTACCTTCTCAATGATACCTCTTTGTTCTAAGTTCATCTTTAATAGCAACTGCAACTCTTCTCGGTTGGTTTTTCACTGGTTGTATGGACTAATCTATTTCTATCTCGTATGCACCTGGTAGGCAACCGAGTCCTTCGAACACATCGCTATACGTATCTAGTATGCTCTTGATACTATCTTGAACTGTAGCCTGATGGATGTCTTCTTCCCCTATTAAAAGTAATGCATTATTTATAATGTAAGCTTGTATTAATTTTCTTTATATAGGCATTTTAGCTCTACTTCACCATGCACCTTTACCTCTTGGTCATTGTACATCTTCAGTTTGGTACTGGAATGCTTTGATTCTATGTTCCTTTCTATCTTATCAAGTTCATCTTGAGACATTATACAGCAGGATGCTCCTGTGTCAATTTCGCATTCAATATTTGCGGATGTAGCAAGATTTTACTTGGAGTGTTATCATCAGCTTCTTGTCACCATTGTTGTTGACAGCTCATTCACTCTCTAATTGAAAGTTTGATTCTGATGATGAATCTTCCTCTTCTTCAATTTGATGTGTTCAAGTTGTACGTCTCTGTTTGCCGTGTGTGGCTTGCTTAGTATTTCTCACACACAGGCGGGAATTTTTTTATTTTTCCACATTTTGTGCATTTTGTTCCATAGGCTTTGCACTTTCGTTTTTCTTAGGTGTTTCGACAGGCTCGGCAATTTTTAATCACATGCTTTGACGACATACACGTCTCAGTTTGCCGTGTGTGGCTTGCTTAGTATTTCTCACACACAGGCGGAATTTTTTTTTATTTTTCCACATTTTGTGCATTTTGTTCCATAGGCTTTGCACTTTCGTTTTTCTTAGGGGTTTCGACAGGCTCGGCAATTTTTAATCACATGCTTTGACGACATCTTTAATAAGTGTATTTCTTTGGATTATGCTTGTTTTTGTGCTTCACATAATTTACTGTGCTTTGATCATCTACGTCATTGATTGGATCTGGTTTTTTGTAGCTTCATTTATTTTTATGACTGCTATTGAATCCTTTAAGGATGCAACTTCTTTCTGTCTTTCAAACAAGATATTATTTTGTTAAAGGAACTGGTCATCTAATGCTTGGGGTAATTAATCTCGATCTTTGGAATCTGATTCAGTTAGGTTATGATTTCTACGAACCATCCTGCACTCTGCACCATTTACAGTTTTCAAAGTTGCACTTTGAAATGAACTTCATTCAACTCAGTTGCTATGATGTACTCATTGTAGGATTCCTTGAATTCCTACCAATTAGTTTCAGTATCTTTCGTACATAACATCGGTTTTGGTGCCGGTAATGTGTTTACCATCGACGACGTCGCTGCTACAGCCATGGCTAATTATATCGTGCTGGCTCCAATTGGATAGGCCTAGGTCACCAGGGGTCATCTAGCTAACTATGTATCACTAATCGAAACTCACCGCGTTCAGCCTGGCCAGCTGTATACCGTGCGAGTCCCTGTTTAAACTATGTATTTTCGAGTTAATAACTGTACGTTTCGGCTTTCGAATACAACTCCTTCGTCTTGTAAAGGGTTTAAAGTTTAAACTGCACCACTTCTGACACCATGTTATAGTTTGGTTACTATAAATATGTGGGTTTAGTCGTAGACAAACGACACAACATACTTATTTAATGCACAACATACTTATTTAAGTATGCGGGCGCACTGCGCTCGCATACGGCCATCAGTAGACTCGAAACAACTTTATTGACTGGAATTTATCTTTTTGATTATCATAGGCTGAAGAATTTTAGGTACCACTATTTGTTGTACCTTGAACACGATTCAGTTCTGTACTGTCATTTCATCTTTAAATGTAAAGTACGATTTGCAAGAGGTGGAGTTTTATCTGTTGAGTCTGGCCAACCTGTATGAACCATTAGCATCACCTCTATCAACTCATCGTCACCTTTTGTAGCTTCCTTAAGCTGTAGCTGTGTACTCTCGCTAACATTGATGAAGTCGATCTGGTGAATGCTTTCTAACTCTTTCATGATTCCGCTTTGTATCTCATTAACTGGTGCTCTGCTCAATAAATCAGCAACATACATTTCTTTGCCTGGAACATAAATTAACGTTTATCTCAACAACATTCTCTGAAGTCGCTTTGGTGCAGTGTTTATATATAGCTTTTTTAAAATGGGTATCAATGGCTTATGATCAGATTGAATGGTCGTGGTACGTCCCATTATATAGTGTTCAAACTTTTCACAGCCACGATAGCTAAACATTCCTTTTCTATCTGAGCCTAGTTCTTTTCTGTTTTGGTCAAAGCTCGGGAGGCAAAACACTGATTTACGTTCTTGTAGTAATTTTGCACTTACGCCATATTGGCTGACTTCCTTCTGCAAGTCATTATACGCTAGCAGTGGTGCGGTAACTATCAATGATTTAATCTTATTAAATTTCTCATTATGATGCGGAAGCCATTAAAAATGTTTATTCTTATCTGTTATCCTACGTAATGGTTTAGCTAATTCTAAAAGCTTAGGCAGAAACTTAGATAAGTAAGTAATGCAACTCATGAAGACTTGGACACCGTTCTTGTCCTCAGGTGGGGTCATTTGAGTGATTGCATTGACCTTTCTGGAACTGGTCTTAAATCATTATCACCTATAACATGACCCATGTATTTGATACTCTTTACTCTCAACTCTTTTTGCGATTTAGCTTTAAGCCCACGGATTGGCATTTATCCATAAACTTTAACAAGTTTGTTCGTGAACAATAAGTGCTTTATCATATGTTTTGCCACTACCACAGATTACAAAATCATCAGCGATAACTTCAACACATTTCAAATTCACAATTACAGTATTAGCACGACGTTGCATTTTATCAGTAGCACAACTTATCCAGTATGGGAGACGAGTGTACCTATAGCGACCGAACTCAATACCAAACGTATACTACTTTCTTTTGTAAATTCAATTTGCCAAAATGCTTCACTTGCATCACAAACTGAGAAAACCTTCGCCTTGGTTAGCTTCGGCAAGATATCATTCAACACTGGAAGTGCATTTTGGTCTAATTATGGCCTTGGCCTGATTCAACGGTTTTGATCTAGACAAACCCTCAATTTGCCGGGTTTCTTTACTGGTACAATGAGTTCAACCAAACTGTAGGTACACTAACCTTTACAAAAATGCCTCTAACCTCTATATCATCAAGTTTTTTCTTGAATTCTGTACGGAGTGGTATTGGCACCTTTCTGATGGGTTGCTTAACTGGGCGAACCTGTGGATCAATTTTTAATTCACACACATCAGGAAGTTTCCCTAGACCAGTAAAAAGATCATCATATTTACATAAAATGTCATCATAAGACATTATGTTTACGCTTTCCACTACACATTCATCTATGACCTTAAGCAACTGCATTTTTTTTGACAAGCCACAACCAATAATTGGAATTTGATTTGTAGCCATGACATACAATTTTGCACTATATCTTTGACCTTTATGTAACATCACTGTCATTGAAAACTGAAAAGTGGTTAAGCTGATGATCAGGATGAAGCATGTTAGTTGTGTATCATCAATATTTTGTAAGACCAAACGGCACACCTAAGATCAGTTTCTGAATTTTGTCAAAGAATAAAGTATTGAAATTATTGGCCAACTGTTGGTCGTTAGAAGCTGAAGGAGCTATATTATCCAGATTTTGTCCAAGAACCGGCAACGAATAAACAGTTTACATTACGCTACACCACAATCAATCATATGTTGATGGAATAAAGTTTTAGACTGAGCTTTGTACTGTGCAAGATCATTACCGTTTTGAGATTTTAACCATGATTTACGCTCTGATCTGCATCAAACACGTGCGGCATTTGTACATGCCTTAGAATACTAATCACATCTCGATCAAACCGTATAGAGATATTATAGTAAACTGGAGAAACAACAGTGTTGCTTATATGCTGATAAGGCAATTACTACAAAGAGATCCGACACGATATTACGGTCTATTGATGATCGATCATTCCGACCATCGAGCATGCGCAGAACTAGATTTGTTGGGAGCTTCAACAGGACCATACACAGAAAATAGAACAGGATATGGCAGGACCTGGGTAGTGGGGAAAAGACAGACGAAGCTTCAGATCTATTTACAGCATGCGCAATATCTCAGTTTAAGCATTTCTCGGTAACGAAAACATTGATATCAAGCTCAATTTACTGTTGAAAGGTATGTTTTATTGTTTTTATAGCATATTCTTTGTTAAAAACTGTATTTATTGGATTTCTCAATCGTTCCTGTAAATGAGACCTGTCTTGTTTGACAGAATAGATATTGTTTTACATTAATTTTTCGATGTGAACTATGCCAAATTGTGAATATTTTTGTTATTTTCATTCAAAATACCATTAATTTTGCCTATTTCGCTGTCAATGACAATTTTACAGGCTATACTAGGCCTATCAGGTAGGGCGTAGACCAAGTTCACTCGTACATAGCAGTAGGCACCTAATGAGGGGGCGGGGGTAAGGGAGAGTGGGTTGGTGTATTTTATTATTGAGTTTAGTTATGTAAGGTTGATAGCTACCCCAAACAGGCCTAATGAAATAATTTTTACTTGATAACGTACATATGGAAGGTATATTATTTTTAAATTCACGTTTTAATGATTATTTCTTTCTTTCTTTTTTAATAATAGACATAATGTTATGCTGATTTGTGTTTCAGCTGCTCGTCATAGTGGTAACTGTACAAATGCTAGAGACCAGAGCAACCAACACCATGTTGTCTGATGATGAAACCTTTGCCGAAAGAAAACATTAACGATCGTCGAGGCAAATACAGTTTGGAACATAATGTAGAAGTTTATTTCAAATGTAGATTTAATGATCAATAAACAATATTTTAAAAATGCAGCACCATATCAAAATATTAATATTATCTTCATTGTTCATTAGAAAATTCTGTTTTAGTTACAAATTAAAGAAATCAATGAACAGCATCTGTACAAAATAGATAAATTCAGTATAAAATCACAAAATGTCTCATATTATTTGTTCATTGTGAATCTCCGAGTTGAAATTAAAAGATATTTGATGTACAGCAGCAAATCAAAATAAAATCAGTATTAATTTGGAGGATGTTGATGTTCGAAGACGCTCGTGCATACTAAACAGGCCGTAGACATGCAGGGACCTTGGCCTAGCATTGCTCGAAAAATCTCAATGTTTGGGGGCTATCTTTTGAAGCATTAGCTAACCAATGTCAAAACTCTAAATTTCAATTTCCAATCAATTTGGTGTAGTTATTGGCATTCCAACCAACATTATTTAACCCAAACACTCCGAGGAAGCCACGCGCTTTCCTATACCGAGCTCACACTGCATGTTTATACAAAATACCCACTATACGTTACGTGACCACAGATTCTTATCAGCGCGGTCGGAATGATCGTCAAAGGACTGAATTCATAGTTTCTCCAGTTTACTATAATACCTCCATGATCGAACAGAGATAGTTCTCCTTATTTCTGGAGCAAGCTCGTCTGTCAAAAAATGAAGTGTGTCGTTAGGTCAACTATGGCAAACAACCTTCAACTTTGCCCGAAAATAGGTAAATGAATCAGAAAACTTGGGTTTAAAGGCAATAATATCGATGTCTTTTTATTCAAGATATGCTAACTGTTTTCTTTCAAGTGGTGGCTTGGAGATGTCAATCGTCATATGAAGAATAATGTGATCAGAAATACGATGCTGTTGAAAATGTGAATAAGGGATAAGACTACGATTGAAGATCGAGAACATGGCCTTGCCTATGTGTGGGTGTCTCCTGGAATTAACATAAAGTAAGAACTTCTCGAGAAGTGTATCAAACTCAATTAAAAACTGACGTTCTGATTCTGCAAATAAAAAATGAAATTCGAAGGAACACCACTGAAAGTGTAACCTTCAGGCTCACAGGAACTAAAGACACACCGTGTTCTGTCACGTCACCGACGCATACGAGGTTTCCCGATTTGTCGGAGCTCAGCCGCAAGGTTGAACCAGAGGTGCATGAGTGAATCAATAGTGATTACTATAGTAATACTATAGCGATTGTATGGAAACATTCATCCAAAATAATTTTTTTAATGGAACAAAACAAAAGAAAATTACATTCAAATTAAAATCTGAGAGTGTCATTTCTGGTCATCTAGAGGTTCCATAACCATATTTTTTCTTACTTCTAGACCCTCTGTTTGTTATAGTCCCTCCCTGGGTGTCCTCTGTAAGAAAATGACACATAGGCCCGCTTGTTGATATCAGGATTCTGTGCATTGTCTGGCCTGCGTTGACCTGTGTACTGCACGAAACAGACATGATTTTAAATCAATATGCTCAGTTAGTGTAGACAGAAATTGTACATAATGAAATAGCAAAACTCGTAAATGTTATGTTTGAATTCCATAAACATCTTTTGAATAAATTTCAAATTTGAATCGACTTATGTGACACCAAACAATAACAACAAAATACACACCAAGACACGAAAAGTTATGTAAGCCGAAAGGACATGAGATTGGAGTTCATGCGACTCCCTCCTTACACTTGCTTAGTTCCTGGTCCATATCTTGCAAGCTTACACTATCTGTTTCTTTATCAGGTTGTGTTAGGTCTTTGGCATCAGTGAAAGATTTCGGAAGGATCAGAAATCTATCTGAAAATTGAAAAGGAGTGCCACGTTTGATCTTCCCAGCTTCTTCTTCAATGTGAAGCCTCATTTTGTCATCTTTTAGAGTTTGCAACCAAAACTCCATAAAGCTTTTTT
>NW_022699643.1:193100-199549 GCF_011630105.1 Anneissia japonica | reverse complement strand
GACGTTTCGATTGAGTTGCTTCAATCGTCTTCAGGAGAATAATATCTGCAAACATTCCAAATCAGTGATGATTTATGGAAAACTGAGACTACGTGTGAAAAGGCTAACACAAAAGCCAGTATTCACAGTCTGCGCATAAGGGTGGGGTGCATCATTTTTCCCCCCATACAGTTAAGGCAGAAATTATAGAGAGCGCTATTTTAGGTCAGTTAGGCCAACTGATATACATGAATATGCATGCCAGACCATCCCCTCGAGAAACAGAGTTCAGTGGTGTATCGAGTAAGCTACAATGATTATGCATGGATGAACGTTATGAAGTAGGCCAAAACCTCTTAAGTCTTTGGTAGTCCAGACAGTGTGAACATTAATTGGACTTATTTAAAATAATATCCCTATGACTAGACAAAGTTTATGTATAGCATGGTCTTTCAAATTATAAAAAAGCACAGTAATATTGAATCTCGCTAGTTGAGTAGGCCGCGCCTACAATATATAGCATCCGAGATATGACATGTCTTGTAGCAATTGTATGGTCCCTATAGTAATGATTCTGAAGGATAAAAACATTTAGAAATGCTCAGAGACAAATTAGAAGTACTTGGGACACAGTTGCTAAACTACAATTTTACAATTAAACATTTTTATGAGAAAAAACTCCCTGTCAATTAACTGACATTGCGCGTATTTGCTGTTCTTTTACATGATTCATTGGCTGATAACATAATTTAAGGATTTTTTTGTAGAACCGTCTGTAAATTAGTGAAAGCTTTTTTTACTTCCATCTGATTTTGATCATTTTTAATAAGTTTTTCAATTTTTTAATTGGGTAGACAGCCTTTAATAACAGTAGGCCCCTACGACATACTAAGTGTATAGAATATCGTCGGATTTGGTAAAATTAATGTTCATAATATATCTACTTGCTATAATATTCTATGCCTATTTATTTATTCATATTGGGTGAATTGAGTTTGTGAGAAATCAACATTAAACTTTTATACCTCCCTGATTAAAACAATACATAATAGTCTTAATACCTGTGTCCGAGCATTTCTAAACGTTTTATATCAGGATCAGTACTACTAGGCCTATAGTTATGTATGTGCTATACTTTACGCTACTCAAATAACCAACCAGATTGAATGCTGCTTTTTATATTTTCAAAAACCATTCTGTACGTAAGTGTGGCATAAGGCTATTATAATTGCAATACTAACAGTCCATAATTTTTACTGTGTCGACTACACTTTCTCGACCGACTGCTAAGAGATTTTGGTCTACCCTACTACATACTATACGCCGTAGCTTTCCTATTCCGCAAACTGCGAGCACTGCTTTTGCGACTCGCGAGGGGAAATACAATTACTGTACATGCATATTTATAATGTCAGTTCACTTAAATTACCTCCAATAGCGCCCTCTATAATTTCAATTGTATGGGGAAAAATAATGCGGGCGACGTGTGGCTACAAAGAAAGACAGAATTGGTGGTACTGCCTACTGTCTTGGTTAGATGATATTAGTGGTGAAACGAAGTTTGACCTCAGGCACCCTAAAGACTACTAACCATTCCTAAATGAACATTAGATACCAGTGTGTTCTAATTTTACCACACTTTTGCAAAGAAGAGTGACTACTAAATTATTATTTTTCATTACCAACTTACCTATTGAGGTGATGAAACCGAAGTTCCCAATTAGAGGATCTGCACACTTTATAAATGTCTTTGGTTTTTTTCATTACGCTTATACCGTAGAAGTCAAGCATTAGTTCCAGACTATTAATCACTCTTTTGCGGGCTTGTGCACTTAATGTTATTTTCTGGGAAAAAAATCATTAGGAACATTTTACATAATGTTAAAAAGTGTGATGTTTTAATTTTGGTAGCGTAATTTTACTTTATCACTAATCTATTCACAATACCTTGCCTGTCCTTATTTAGAGCCAACTTCCCCAAAACGGGTCGCCAAACCTTTGCGTTGGGTCGTGAACAGGTTTGCAAAATATAATTCAATTTATATACTGATTTTCAGACAGTTGTGAACTTTTGAGGTGAATCCTCATTAGAACAATTTTGTTTTTATATGCCCACAATGAATATTCTGAAACTCACATCACTATTGTTTTTCTGTTGCCGAACTATCCAAGTGCCGTTTTCGGGCATCTATATATAAAATATACTCATCTGTGCGCCCCAAAATCATGGTGGGGCTCTGGTGGATATCGTACATTTCGTATTATTCAAGTGCTATTTTCGGTATTCTGTAAGTCTCAAATTCTTAAATTTTCTCAGATGGATATGGTAGTTTTTGGAATCGTAAGTATTTAAGTGAAATTTTCGGGCACCTTATAATTAATTCGTCAAAAATAAGAAGAATTAAAAGGTCTTAAGTTCCATTTCAGGACATCCGGAGGTACAAATACTGAACATTTTCTGACGTCACCGCCAATTAAGGTGGTGCTGACATCGTATGGATTCTCATTTCAACAGCACCCCCTTTCTTAAATCCTTGATATGCCGTGTAAACACAGGGTTAAAATTCAAGTACATCAAATATAGAATTCAAAGATTGAAAATATTTTCTGCAAAAAAGTCGATAATATTTTTGTTTCAAATAATAAGTTGTTTTATTTTCCATTTGCAGATACAAGGCTCCACTCCCTCACCCACTCTCCAACTAAATAAAAAATAATAGAAGAAAAAATTTCATTTCCAGCCATCTACGGGTGGCTTAATCATAAAAAGCATTACCTCGCCCCAACCATGGTGAGCTGAGGTGGATAGACCCTCTATCTGTCAAAATCTCTCTTTCGGCCCCTATTACAAATTCCTGTATCCACCACTGTTTTCTCAAAAGGAAGATCATTAGTAAATAAAAATCCTTGTAATACTAATGTCAATTAATCATTTTTTAAAACATAAAGCATTGCATTTTTGGGATCTTATAAAGGTCGATGTGAAATTTACTATGACATTTAATATTATGTGTCGCGGCTTGTCTGGGATATCTAAAATTAGATCCCAGAGAAAAAAAAAAGTTTGGGAAGCGGGGATTTAGCGATATATGTTTTATACAAAGTTATATTAACTTTAGTGTAGTAGTTAAGTTTAGTGTAGTGCATTCATTATAAATCGTATTTCAATAGGGTGACCAATGTAGCATGAATCCTGTAATTCTTCAGCCCAGATATTGTCTTTAAGTATTCATTATCAACATCATCAACATCGTCATCCAACAGTAGCAATAATAGTATTGACTGTAGTACTTGTCATCTACAACAATGACAAACCAAAACGGGAGTGTAGGTAACCGTTGGAATAATAAGTTCAACAACAAAAAATGCAAAACTAACCTTGGCCTCGTGTGGCTGCAAAATTTGAGAAAGGTAATTTACTCCTTGCTCTCTTATCGGGAATAACCTTAGATTAGAATAACGATAATCGCTTTAGAATGTTTAAACGAAGACATAAAAACTCTCCTACTAAGAACATTGGAAAATACGTAGATCAAATAGTAAGATACGTTAACATTATTATATTGTGTTAAAAATCTAAAATTATAATGTATAAACTTATAAATGTTAAAACTTGTGCTCGAATAGGAACATGATGTCATAATGTTATCAACCGTGAGACGATTATAACATCGCATGTTTCTATTCCAGCACTGGTAATATATTTTTTTATCTATTTGTTTATATTGTGTTGTTTTTGTTCTGATATTTTCGCTTTTCCTGCCCCAGCCGGAAAGTCGATGTTTTTTTGGTTCTGGCTTTTCTGCTACTAGTGGGAAAGTCATTGTTTTGTTCTGATTTCTGTATCATAAGATTAGCATTTGTTTAATAGTTATAATATAATAAAATAATAATTCTTTACTTTCATATTTATTTCATGCTTCTTTGTTTTTTGTGGGATGTGGGTGTGAGTTGTCTTTCCTGTATTCTATATTTATACTTTTTTTTAGATTTCTTACCATTCGATGTAAAAATGATTAGTTTCAAGTCTGTTGTAATCCCCTTTCCATTCACTATGCATAGTATCGATGTATTCCCCTAAAATGATATTACATAATATAATTCGACAATTTAACAAAATTACATTGTACATTGCTTTGGTTAATAAACGCATATGAAGCCACCCCGGGTTCTCCTAGAAATATGAATATAAAATCATGTTCATGTTTAATGTCGAACCCTAGGACATATAATAAATATTAAAAAGTCAGCCCATACATAGGACTACTTGATTGATACTAGTGAAGTGTTGAATATTGAAAAAATATATATATTTCTTCCGATTTCTGAGTTTCTGCGTACTATTAATTAAACAAGCTCTCTCCATTTAGAGACAACAAACTTTTAATCAACTCCCCGATTTCAGAGTTTCTGCGTACTATTAATTAAACAAGCTCTCTCTCTATATAGAGAGAGCAAATTTTTAATCAACTCTCCGACTTCGGAGGTTTTGCGTACTATACGCCAAAATTCCAATCAAACCTCCAATTTCGGAGTTTCTGCGTACTATACGCGAAAACTCCAACCCTATTCAGATTTCAGAGGTTTTGCGTACTAGGTCTACGTGAAAACTTTTAATCAACCTTCAGGTTTGATTAAAAGTTTTTGAAAACAATTTTGGAGTTTTTGCGTATAGTACGCAAGACCTCCAAAATCGGCGTGTCAGTTTAAAAAAAATAATTATGCATTACGAAATAAAATGCCCAATTCACCATAAGATATGTGCTGGGAACCAAACCCAGCCAACCCTATTTCAATTGTTATGAATATTTAGATGTACCTCTAGGCTGGAATTTGATCTCATTATTGTAGAAGCGCCAGTTATTTTGAAGATTTCCATCGTCCACTTCGTCGTCCTTCAAATAAAAGCACATTACATTGCGGCACAATTAAAGGTGTAAACACCATTTTGTAAATAGATACCGGGTAGGCCTAGTTAATACATACTTAATAGCACATGTTTATATATTTATTTACTCTATACAGTAAGTTATACCAAGTACATCTTATCCATTAGGCCTAACATACTTTTTTTCAACACGTATTTTTATAATAAGTTACATCTGTTGATTCAATACAGCGTTCATAGAATCAGTATAAGTAGCAAATATGTGTTGATGTCTATGAGTACAAATAATATAATATCAATATTATAATCATTATATTGAATAAGTATAAGATATTAGTAGTATACTGGAAATGAATATTTAATTAGAGTATGTCTATAATAAATAAATTACGGCACTTACAGGATAACCGTTTCTGAATCTTTCACAGTCTCTGTTATATATTTGGCTTCGAAAGCCCTGTGGTAGCGAAAAGAAGAATTGAACGTAGTTCATGTTAGCGCACCTTCATTTAAGTTAAGCAATTATAATTTTAAAAGATCAGAGCTATTTACAAAACAATTTCTTTAAGGTAACTTACTGCGGAAGGAATCAATTCAGAGTATTTCTCATTTACTCTCACCGGCTGTTGCATATCAGTGCCTTGGTGTCGCTCACTTACTCTTTTGTCGGTTTGAAAATCACCTAAGTGTATAAGAGACAGATCAACATCACTATACATCTGATTTTTCTAGCCTATTAAGTTGTCGTGAAGGCATACTTTTATTTATTTTTTATACGTTCATTTTACTGTGTAGTCTATCTGTAAAATAGTTATGTTCCCTAGATTATTATTATTATTATTATTATTATTATTATTATTATTATTGATTCACTCATACATACGCATCTGTTATTTATTAAACTCGCAATTTTCATCCTCTATTTAAGAAACATGAGTGTCTTCTTTACCATTACGATGGATGCTGCTATTCAGTACCTCTTCTATACTATCTACTTTTGCAGTGGAAGCACTGCCCGGCTTCAGACAGTCCGTATTAGTTTCTTGTCCTTTGTTACTTTTGTTATTCGCGTACCGTACTCGCGCGAATAAGCACCCGGGCGTTTAAAATATTTTTTGCACTTTCTCAGGGGCGTTTATTCGAACGGGGAGCTTATGAAAACAGAATGGAAATTGAGGGGGCGCTTATGGAAATAGATTAAAATCGAGGGGTTCTTATGGGAAATTATTAAATTTAAGAGGCACATTTTGATTGAAAAAAGATTATTTAAAGACGTTACAAATGGTGCTTAGGCGGAAAAGATAGCCCAATCATCCAGAGAACATAGCTCATGACAAGAATGCGTGAATATCATATAGCAAAATAGCAGATGCAATTGGTGGTGGGTAGTGGTTAGCTTGTTGGCCATCGGCCGATTGAGATTAGCAGGATGGCAGGACCATTGTATTTTTTATTGAAAACTTAGATGAGAATGTGCTAAAGGTCGGAAAAAGAAAAAGAGGAGTAGGACTAAGCATAGACATATGTAAAAAGAGTAAAGTTGGAAATATACTGTCTGTCAAAGGATCTCTTATACACATCT